>NC_079501.1:61069187-61275535 GCF_030052815.1 Hevea brasiliensis | reverse complement strand
GGGGATAAACCAATTATTCTTTTCGCCTATCTCTATAGATGTGAATTCTAAGAATATAGGTTGCCTCCTAAGTCTTTCGTGGAGAATGTATTTGACAACCATACCTTTTACAAATGCCAACATACCTGCACATTACCCATCAACAAAATGTCATCCACATATACAAGGAATGTGATAGCACTATCACTAACCTTCTTATATACACATGGCTCATCCTCATTTTTGATAAAACCAAATGACATAATGGCTTCATCAATATGGATGTTCCAACTCCTGCTTGTTTCAACCCATAAATGTGTAACACCCTATATCTCTAGAGTGTTTACTGCTCCAAGGACTAATGTCTGTCCGACAAATAGATGCCCGGAATTATACTTAAATATTAGTGAGAGATATAAAATAATGAAATACAATAGAGGAAAATACAAGAAAATTAAGGAAAAATAAAAGAGAGAAAATGAAACTAAGTTAAACGAGTTGAAAACTGAATGATGGGTGATCACACTAAAGTCACATGAGCACCGCTGACTAGCTCCTGATCATGAGGAACCCTGGGAAATATTTTTAAGACTTAAATAAACATCTATTGAAGTATAAATGACATTAGAAATGTCAAAGAAAAATTAATTAATTAGTACAAAAAAAAATGAAAAATCGAGAAACCGACAAAAATTGGTGTTATCAAAAATCGTGAATACAAACCTAATAGGGCATTTTGGTCAATTGACCCTAGTTGACTTTTTGACCTAAATGTCCATTAAAAATAAATAGTGTTGAATTTTGAAAATGCCATGAAAGAAATGAAATTCCATGTATAATGTGACACTTTACCCGTCTACAGTAGCTGAGCAAGTTATGTCACTCACAGCAGAGCACCAATTTATGTTTCTATTACAATTTATCCTTTATAATTCATTTATTTTCAATTTTGATAAATCTGAATTTAACCGCAAATTTTATAGAAAATTGACAGGTGTACAGAATTGGAAAACAGTTTTCTAAACCTGCTTAAAAACACTTCCAAAATAATTTCCAAATCCAAACTCCATTACATATATTCAAGTCAATCTCAAAATCTCAATCTCAATCACGATATTATTTTCAAAACTTTTCTGCTCACATCATTACTTGAAGTATATTCACAAATAATTCTCAACATTTCATTTATCAACATATATAATACAGAAAATATCAATAATATGAAATATCATATATATACATTAATACAAAAATAAAGGAGAATATAGTTACAATACAAAATATTACAAAAAGCCTTACTACAAAATACTCACAAAATCCTATGTCCTACCATATGCACCGCAGTGTGAGGTGACTCAGACTCCTGATGCAAATCAAGGCTCACCTTGGCCCATGTCCGCTAGGCTCACCACCACGCCTCTAGTACTGCATGGCAAAGCGACGCGCTAAGCAATTCTCGGCTAGTGGTGACAATATAAAATAAAATAAAATGAAATAAAATAAAATAAAACAAAACAAATATGCAGAATGTGTATGTACAATTTTTGGTAGACTTAACTTCTGATATTATTTGCATTATTATTCAATTAAAATATTGGTAAGGTTCTTTAACATTGCCCGAGTAACCCATACTAATTGATCGGATCGATAAACAGTAACCGCATCGGGTACTTAGTACTGACCATCACACCATCGGTCACATTGTGTCTCCCCAGGCAATGTAATGTACTTAATGTCGTAATAATGATGAGAGTTAAAACCCAAGTATATCAACTCAAATAACATAGCCAAACGCTATTATTTCACGTAATGGCATGGGAAAGCCATGAAACATGTAATGGCATAAAGCCATATGCAGACGGCTAATGTAACCCTATTGGCATGCCAAGCTATCCAAACCAATCTTGTTAGGTATACTAGGCATTTTACACTTTTGAGTTTTACAATTTTTGAATTTCAAGTTTTGGTGTTACTATTCACTTCATTGGTCAATCAAAATGTTGACTTTTGCATAGACAATAGGTACATTGGTTTTAATACTCCCAACATACCACATTTTATTCAAAATTTGTTGGTATTGGTTGCCCATACCATTTCTAAGCTTAATGCTAATTGAGCAGAAATTTTAGTTTTCGCTTCATTTTACTGTTCTATTAGTCATTTTGCAGTGGGAATTTGGAAAATGATCAACATGAAAGTTGTTCCTTATTTTGTCTAGTTGAATTTCCTTTTTGAATCACTCCATTTGGAGTTTTGTAACTCAAGTTATGGTCCAAAACCACAACTGGCCGGATTGAAATTTTTGGGCTGACCATATCTACAGCAGTGAACAAAGGAATGCAACTCACTTTTTGGATAGTTTATGGTCATAATTTGGGGTAGGTTTCTTCATGAAAGTTGTTGGTATATATCTTATCTTGTTTCTGGTAAAATTTCAGGTCAATTGACCTTTCTACATTGAGTTATGGCCAAATGAATAATCACTGTTCATTTGGTCATTCTTCAAAATCAGACTACAGGTCACCGACTGCAACTCACTTGTTGGATAGGTTATGATCATAATTTAGGTAGGTTTCTTCAGAAAGTTGTTGGTCTATATCTTAGCTTATTTCTGGTAAAATTTCACGTCAATTGACCTTTCTACATTGAGTTATGGCCACTGCTCATTTGGTCATTCTGCAGAAATAGACTACTGTGTCACCCAAATTTGGGCAAGCTTTTTGTCCACTTGGTTTGGTTTTATGGGCATAGTTTCTTCACCAAAGTTGTGCCATAATGTGTCTAGTTTCATTTCCAATTGGCCTTGCACCAATTGAACCTCTACAATTCAAGTTATGGCTGTCCAAACCTGCTAGACTCATGTCCAATTCTACAGTCACCCATTCTCGCAAGTCCCTTTCATGGTAGCCACACCAAACCCAATCCCATCACTCAACACACTTCATTTTTGATTTAAACAGAACTAAATGGTCACTAATTTACCATAAAAAACTATTTTAATCAACATGGACAAAATATCATTTTAATAACCAAACCCAAACCCAAACTTCACAAATCATGCATTTAACTTGCATTTCATCAATCCACTTAGTAAATACATGTTGTGGGCAGCCATAATAGTCTTTTAACTTCATTAAACTCAACCCAATCAAACCCTAACCATGGCTGCCCAAAATCTAGGGTTTCCATCTAAATGGTATTCAATAATTTTTATTTGCAATTCACACTTATTCAAGTCCCTAAAAATGTATTCAAAGTACAAAATTTAGGTTTATGTCACTAACCTTTAAGGAGTGAGCTTTCCAATTTGCTAAAGTTCTTCATTTCCTTTTCTTTTTGCTCCCAAAAGGATCACCAAGATGATATAACAATTTTTTGTGTTGGAAAATTTAGGTTTAATGGATGGAAACTCAAGAAATCAAGCTTGGTAAAGCTTGGTTATGGAGGGCAAAGGGGGAGGCACGGAAGGAGAGAAGAAGAGCAGATGGTGGTTCACGACTTTGGACTTATTTTCTTTCTTTTTCTGCCAATTAAGTCTTTTAAATACCTTGGTGTCATGTGTCAACACTTGATTGGGTTGAGACTTTTAATGACATTATTATGATGTCATAATTTCAATTTCTTCCATTTTTCCATCCTTTTTTTGTCTAATTAATTTCAATTAAATTTTTAACAACATTTAATCATATTTTATGTTATATAAATTATTTATTTAACTGAACAAGTTGGCCCAAAAATCATCTCTCAAGACGAAATGACCAAAATGTCCTCCGCTTGGCTTAACGGCCAAAATTGTCTTTACCAATTGAAAATTTTTTCTAAATATTTTCTTGGTATTCTAATGCCATAAGAACCTCAATAACCCTTCTTTGGAGTGCCAAAAATTATTTTATAATTTTCCCTCAGGTCTAGGGCTCCTGGTTGCAAGAACCGCAACTTCTCACTAGGTTATCCATCGCTAGGCAATCACTCATTTAACTTGGTTGTATTTTATTTTTAAAATTTTTCCTAAATTTTTCTTATTAATATTTGAGTTACTTATGGTTCTTCACTTTAGTTTAAATTTATTTTTTTCCAACATTTTAGCTATTCTGACCGACATCGTCACCGAACAAAGAGACTGCATTTGACTAGCTAAAATGAGTATGTTACATAGAATAATTAATAGAAATTAAGGGTAAAACTTAAGATAATTAAAAGTTTAATTATATGAATATTTAATTTACATTAGTGGAGCACTATGGAGTATTTAAATGCTTAAGTGGACAGCCATTTCCACTTTAATTCTCTCATCTTCAACCTCACATTCACCTTGCCAAACCAAGCTTTCTCCCAAACTCTTCCATGGCCGTCCACCATACAATGGCCAATCCACCATCTTCAAGCCACCAATTCTTCTAAGTTTCTTCACTAAAGTTGTTCTATACAACTTGGGCAAAGCACTTAGGGAACAAGAAAGAAGGGTTTTAGAGAAGTTTTGGTCAAGCTTCAAAAGAGGTAAGTGTGTGTTTTCATTACTTGTTTCATTAAAATTGTAACTAAGGTTATGGTGAGTTAGATTATGGAAGAAGTTGAAGGATTTGTTGAGTTAGTGAATTGTTCAAACTTTGGTAGCCCTCATGTCCATGGAAGTTGATTTATTTCTACATGTAATTGGTAGTTTGAGGTGTTGAATTAAGTGTTTAAATGTATTGGAGTTGATTTCCATGTATAAAGTTTGATTTGTAAGTTTGAAAAGTTAAAATGGAAAGCTTGATGTATGTGTATTATTTTGTCAGCCTCTTGATGAAGATTTGAAGTGTTTAAATTCATGAAGGTTGTTGAATTATGGTACTAAATGTGGCAGCATATGTGTATGATTTAGTAGAGAATAAATATATAATTTGACGATGGAAATTATGTGTAATAATTAGGAGTGTTTATGTGTATATATTGTTGGGTTTGGACTTTGTGAATTATGATTGCATTTAGTATATTGTGAAGTTGTTAGATTTTGCCCAAGTTGATCTAAATGTGATGTGTTGAGTGGTTATGGTATGGTAAAAGTGCAGAATTGTGTGGGAAGTGAAGATATAATTGGTTGAATGTGTATTTGGATTGGTGCTTTTAAAATTTGTTAAGGGTAGTATATGTTTTAAGCTATAAATGGAATTGTGTGACTCCAATGTTAGTAGTATGCCCTAGAGCATATAATTTAGTATGTATCTTGTATATATTTTATTAATAAAAGGCATTTCCACTTTTCTGTTCACAAAATATATTTATGTGTAATAGAAAAGGTCCATTGATATTTTGTTAGAAATATTATTCTTAAGTTGTTAAGAATATGAGTGACAGATTTCCAAAGACAAAGTATCATAAATAGGTTCACAATCGAGGATACTTCATAATAAGGACATGACTTATCTAGAAAGATTGTATTCATGTTTGTTACCAAGTTATTTATATGAGATATAAATAAGATGGAATGGTGAGTCTCATGCCATATAACAAACATGATAGGCACTTATAAATGATAAGTAGGTCAACTAAAGGACACTTATGACAAGCACATGGAGTTTACTCTTGTCAATGTTTTGTCATAAATCATATCAGTGCATATAATCTTTAGACCTGAGATAGCATAGTTATCTTATATATAGGTTGTTTGAGTTTGATACTGCTTTCATACTTGTACTGTGTGTGGGTATATGGGCATCCGTTGGCTCCTATTAGTTATATATGGAGGTAGGTGTTGATCAAGATGGAATCTGTTCCTCTAAGTAAATAGAGATAAAATCCTATGTTCATTTTATTGTTCTTGATGTTTCAAGTTCCTGGCTAGGATAGATAGATTTATTCAGAAAAGAGTTTCTGATGAGAAAATTTTTTAATCAAGAACTAGAATTAAAAGAGAACATAATATTCATAGCAAATAGAGTTTGACATAAACCTTGACTCCAGCTTGAGTTGGGATTTTGTAACAGAGAGATTCTAGTGCATGGTAACATATGATTATAGGTTCATTTAAGGTAAACCTTATTACTAATTGGGTGGCCATGGCATGCTATGCTAGGTGTTAACTATGGTCTATGAGGTGCATAAAATGATTTAGAGAAATCATTTATGGTAAGAAAGAGTTCTGATGATATTACGAGTTGATATCATGTCTCATTGCCAATTAGTGATGAGCCTAGTAAGTCACACACATACACAAGTTATCACCAATTTAAATATGATTTAATTAATTAATTAAAGAGTTTAATTAATTAATTAAATGGGTTTGGTTTGCAATTAAATTGCAAAGTCCCTAGCATGACTTGAAACCAAATCTAGATTATTGGATGTATAGTATAAGTTAAATTTATATTTAAAGTATTTAAATATGAATATAATTAATGAGAAATTAATTAATAGAGATTAATTAATTAATTTATATTTGATATAAATTAGAGGAAGAAAAAATAATTATTTTGGGTTAAGAACTCAAAATTAAGACACAGGGGTATTTTGGTCATTTCGCAGTGTGACACATGGCACCATGAGATGGTGACACATGGGATTACACATAAGCTTGCCAAATGTTTTTTGATCATATAAGATGATTAAAATCAAGATTAAATATAGGTTTGACACTTGGCACAATGTGATTGGGTCACTTAAACCTAGAGCTAATCAAAGGGTGACATGTGGGAAGGGTTTAATGTGTTAACCTAGCTATGTAAGTGTTGTTATGAAAGAAAACAACCAGCAGCCACTACTCTCCTTTGTAACGCCATTTTGAGGCTATCCATCTATTATTCTTCATCTCTCATCAATTCTAAGATATTAGCCATCAATCTATTGAATTAAGAACACTAGAAATTGTTTCTAGTGTCCTGCTTACATCTCTAATCTTCTTAAAAGGCAGAACTTGAATTTCTAATTAATAGAAAAAGCTTTAGAAGCTGTTCAAGGGCTGCCATAGGTGTTCTTGGTGTGGACAAGCTAGAGAGACAACATTTGGTGTCCTAAAGACAAATCTCAAAGGCGCAGACACGCTGCAGTGCATCAAGAGGTTAGTGTAATTGTTCTTGATTTAATCTAGGGTTCTAAAATTAATCTGATTAATTTTAAAATCTTAAATGGAAAATACAGATCCAAAAACATATTAAAAGAGTTTTAATATGTTGTTTATCATTGAAATCAAATAGATAAAAATAAATCTTGCATGATGCATGTGACCCTAGGTGAAAATTTTTGAATTTAATGGTATAAACTTGTGTTTTTCACGCTTCCGTTCCTTCATCCAATTGGTATGAGGCCAATCGGAGGTAAAACTAGGCACAAAATGTGCCAACTTTCATGAAGAAAGCCTACCTAAATTCTGTCCAAAAAGTGACATGAGAATTGACCAAATCCGGATTAGTGACTTTGCAAACTTGAAAATTGACCATTTGGACAGCAGTCAGTATTTTGGCCATAACTCACTCAAAACAGGTCCAAATGACCTAAAATTTATACTATGGATAGCTTAGGCATAGAGATACAGCTCTTGTGAAGACACCAAAACCCAGAAATGACCATAAGCAAGTCAAAATGCTTGCAAAAGTTCGGGTATAAAACTATCGTAATCGAAATGACCAAAAAATACCTAAGTTTGCCATTTTAGTGCAATCTATCCAGCAATAGTAAAATGACCATAACTTGGTCTAGTAAACTCCAAATGACCTAAAATTTGTGGCAAAAGTTCACTAAGACATAGACCTACAAGTTTATAATTTGGATCAGAACTCGAAAATTGAGGGAACTAGGTCATCCGGCTAGGTCAAAACAGCATAACAAAATCCAATAAATTACAATAAAATGCAATACACTTGAAAAATGAAATTGGTAACATATATCAATACTAAAGGACTATAAAATGTGACATATTGGTAACATTAAAATTAATTCACCTAGAGTACATCAAAGGTCAACATTATAGATTAACTAATGAAAGCAATAGTATTAAATAAGTTAATTATTGAGCCTTATTGTTAGAGACAATTTAAATGAGTATTGAAACACTTTAAATTATGTGTTTCAGTTAGCAAAGACTCAGAGAAGGGGAAGGAAACACTGAGTCAAGGCTAAGAGGTTACTCTTCAGAGGTTTGTGCACAACAGTTATTTCTTTTGAATTTTCAATTGAAATAAATTATGACAATTTGTATGTTATTGCTTAAATTGTGAAAAATTTGTTTGAATGGAATTTGATGGATACCTATTGCTTGAAAAATATTGCAAATGGTTTGAAACCACAGCTATCATGTATATTTGATTGAATTCCTCGCTAGCTTGTCAAGTGGGATGAATTGGCTTTGAATTCTCTCTTTGGCTGAAGTGTTGAGGTGTGTGCCAGTTGAGGACGAATGGGATGACTACTCATATAATTGCGAGGTATCTATGTTATTCCTCATTAGCCATTGGCTTTTGGGACGAATTGGACTTTGGAAACATGATTAAGCTGTGTGTGTGATTTATTGATATTTATTGTGATGTTGTGCAATGGAGTTTAATTCTTTATGACATTCATTGTCTTTTGAATTCAACTGTGATTTTAAGTATCCACAGTTCATATGATTTATGGTTTATGGTTTTAAATTGTATTTTCTTAATGTTGTGCACCACTGAGACATTGGCTCAGGGATAGCTTTTTCATTGTTATCACAAGTAGATAGATGGATAGAGCAGTAGAGTAGGCTACTTGTGCTACATTTTGAGATTTCGTCGGGTAAATTAAGTATACCATATTTTTGTAATTTTTGTTGTAATGTATGTATACTGTATGTATATATTGTACTGGTCTTGAGCAGTTGTAAACTAAAATTATAAATTATTTTAGCCTGTAAAAATATTGTGACATATTTCTCTTATCTCAGCTTTTGGAAATACTGGAAAATTGATATTGAATTGAGTTAACAAATGTTGAGAAATTTAATTTTTGAACTATTGTTGGAGTTTGGGATTGAAGAAATATATTGGAAGTGCTTTTTATAGGTTTTTGAAGAACTGTTTTATTCAAAATACAGATGACACTCTGCCAAAATTTTTACAGAAATTATTGCTACTTCAGATTTGTTAATTGGTTCACTTCAGCTAAAAAAAATTTTACACTTGTCAAAAGTGCTCACCACTGTAAAAAGAAATAAGAAAAGGTTTAAAATCCCTTATAGTGTATTTAATGAGTTATCAGTTGGTGAAGTTTGGTAATTCATTAGGTATACTACGGGATCATGTTATGCCTTACGGAAGGATAAGGTGTGACATGTTTTAGTGTTTTAGTGGTATCAGAGCTAGTTTTTAAATTCTGTTTTGACCTGTAGTTTGAATATTCTTTCTTTATAGTACAATTGCTCAATATCGTTATTTGATACATGCTGTACATTACATTATAAATATGCACTAATGGGAGGAAAACTCTTTGTGTTATTTGTTCAGGAGGTATAATATCCTCTAATTGATTATGGAAGAAGGGGACCGTTCAGTCGATCAATCAATAGAGGTTGGGGTATAAGGGGAAGCCCCAGCCCTTTACAATGTGAGTGGATTATCCGCACCAGTCCCCTTAGTACCGCAATTTCCTGCTCAGTTTGCTCAGCAGATGGCTGCAATGTTCCAACAGATGGCTGGTAACATTCCTACTCAAGCCTCACTGCAGACACTAGTGGTACAACCACAGCCTTTAGCTAGGCAGTATGACAAGCTGATTAAATATGGGGCTACTGAGTTCAAGGGGACAGTAGATCCACTAGAGGCAGAACAATGGTTAGAGAGAATGGATAGGGTGTTCAAGAAACTATACTGTACAAAGAAGCTCAGATTTGAGTATTCAGTGTCACTACTATAGGGGGATGCATATGACTGGTGGAAAACCATTCCTCATAGTTTGGTGGAACCTCCAGTGCTAACCCGGGATGACTTTCTGCGGGAGTTCAGACAAAAATATGTCCCATATGCCTATGTGGGCCAGAAACTACAAGAGTTCTTAAGTTTGAAATAGGAAAGTAGATTAGTGGCAGAATATGAAAGGGAATTTTCCCGCCTAAGCCACTATGCTGGAAGTCTCCTTTCTACCAGTAGGGAAAGATGTAAGAGGTTTAAAACCGGCTTGAACCCCGCCTGCACTACAAGTGGTCGGATTCAAACATAATACTTCTCTGAGCTTATTTCTCAAGCACTTGAATTAGAAAGAATTGAGTCAGAAGCGGCCCCAAAGAAAAAGAAATCAGAGAATACAGAAAAAGAGAAAGAGGGAAAGTCAGTAGATCAGAGTTCCAGTGGTCCTACTGGGAAGAGGAAGAACTTTGGGGGGACACAACAGGGGTGGTAAAAAGTCTGGTAGGGGAAGATTTTTAGGATAGAGACCTCCTCCATTTGGTCAGCAGACTACCAGAAGTTCCTACCCTCCCTGTCATTGTGAAACTTGTGGTAGAAATCATGGTGGGGTATGCTACAAGGCCACAGGAGCCTGTTATAACTGTGGAGGCACAAGACACTTTGCTAAAGACTGCACTAGTGCCCGTATACTTGGGCCACCTCCTACCATCAGAAGGGTCGCCTGCAATCTTGCCACCAGAGATTCACAACCACCTAGCAGAGGTAGAGGCAGGGGTAGAGGTAGTCTAGCAAGCAGCCGAGGCACAGTGAATCAGTCAGAGCAAGGCAGTGCTTCAGTTAGAGTCTACGCAATGAGATAGAGAGAAGAGGCTGAGACATCTGACATTGTGGTTGGTACCTTCTCAACTTTTAATCAAGATGTGTTTGTGTTATTTGATCTGGGTTCTACCCACTCCTATGTGAGTGCTAGCATCGGTGATTGCATTGCTGTTTCATGTACAAAAATGAACTTTAAGGTGCCAGTAGCAAGTCCGCTAGGACAAGAGGTCAGGGTCAATAGAATGTATAGGGATTGTCCTTTGGTGATCCAAGGACATACTTTTATGTCTAATCTCATTGAAATGCCCTTCAGAGATTATGATATCATCTTGGGCATGGATTGGCTAGCCAGGCATCACGCCATGATTGATCAGAACCGAACACGCCACTTTTGGTCTCCCTCAGTATAGTGATGTGGTAATACATGGGGAGAGGCAGCTATTTCCATCAAACATCATTTTGGCTACACTAGCCAGAAAAATAATCAGAAAGGGATGTGAAGCATACTTGGCACATGTGGTAGACACCCAAGTGGGGAGCCCAGCATTGAGGGACATCCCTACAGTATATGACTTTCCAGATGTGTTTCTTGAAGAATTGCTAGGATTACCTCCAGAAAGAGAGGTGCAGTTTGAGATTAATGTTATGCCTGGTGTGGATCCAATCTCCATAACACCATACAGAATGGCACCAGCAGAAATGAAGGAGTTGAAGGTACAGTTGCAAGAATTACTTGAAAAGGGCTTCATCCGCCCAAGTGTGTCACCTTAGGGAGCGCCAGTATTGTTTGTTAAGAAGAAAGATGGCACTTTCTACTTATGTATTGACTACCGGCAGTTGAATTAGGTGACAATAAAGAACAGATATCCATTGCCTCGCATTGATGATCCGCTTGATCGCTTGAAAGGTGCAATGTGTTTTCCAAAATTGATTTGATCCGGTTATTATCAGTTAAAAGTGCAAGAGCAGAGTATTCCAAAAACTGCTTTCAGAACTCGATATGGCCACTATAAGCTTCTGGTAATGCCATTCGGGTTAACTAATACTCCAGCTACTTTTATGGATATGATGAACACTATCTTCAGACCATACCTCAACCAATTTGTGGTGGTGTTTATTGATGATATTTTGATATATTCAAGGAATGCAAAGGAGCATGATAGACATCCGTGGATTGTACTACGCATCTTAAGGGAGAAACAAATTTATATGCCAAATTGTCAAAATGTGAATTTTGGCCGAAAGAAATCTCTTTCTTGGGACATGTTGTGTCAGCTGAAGGGATCAAGGTAGATTCCAACAAGGTATAAGCTATCCTTAATTAGAAGCCACCCAAGAATATCACGTAAATTCGCAGCTGGTTTAGGTGGATACTACCGCCATTTGTAAAAGGGTTTTCTATGTTAGCTTCTCATCACCAAGTTGTTTCAAAAGATATGAAATTTCAAAGTGATGATAAATACCAGCAGAGTTTTGATGAGTTGAAGAGGTGTTTTGTCACACCCTACCCCCCTATAAGGCATAACATGATCCCGTAGTATATCTAATGAATTACCAACTTCGTCTACTAATAACCCATTAAATACACTACAAGGGATTTTAAACCTTTTTGTACTTCTTTTTACAGTGGTGAGCACTATTTACAGGTGTTAAAAATTTTTTAACTGAAGTGAAACCAGATAATACATTTGAAGAATTAATAATTTCTGTAAAAATTTTGGCAGAGTGCCATCTGTATTTTGAATAAAGCAGTTCTTCAAAAACCTATAAAAAGCACTTCATATATTTTGTTCAATCCCCAAACTCCAATATTTAATCCACACAATATGTTTCTCAACATTTGCCAACTCGAATCCATAATAATTTTCTAGTGTTTTCAAAAGCTAAGATAAAAGAATATATCACAATATTTACAAACCAAAATAATTTACCAATTTAGTTTACAACTTTAATGTACAATTTTAATTTACAACTACTCAAAACCAAGAACAATATATACATATAGTGAACATACATTGCAATACAAAATGCAAAATATGGTATATTCAATATACCTGATGATCTCTCAGTGTAGTACTAGTAGCCTAGTTCATCGCCTCTATCAATCTCACTTACGACAAAGAATGAAAGCTATCACGAGCCAATGTCTCAGTGGTGCACAATATTAACAAAATACAACTCTAAATCACAAATCATAAGTCATATTAATAATGGATACTTAAAACCATAGTTAAATTCATAAGACAGTGAATGTCATAAAGAATTTAAACTCCATTTCACAATATCACAATAATTATCAATAAATCACACACACAGCTTATTCATGTTCCAAAGTCCAATTCATCCCAAGAGCCAATGGCTAATGAGGAATAACATAGCTAGCTAGTAATAATATGAGTACTCATTCTATTCGTCCTCAACAGGCACACACCTCAACACTTCAGCCAGAGAGGGAATTCAAAGTCAATTCATCCCACTAGACAAGCTAGCGAGGAATTCAATCAATATACATGATAGCTGTGGTTTCAAACCATTTGCAATGTTTTTCAATCAATAAGTATCCATCAAATATCATTTAAACAATTTTTCACAATTTAAAATAATAACATACAAATTTCTCATAATTTATTTCAATTGAAAAGTCAAAAGAAATAACTGTTATGCACAAACCTCTGATAAATGTCTCTTGGCCCTGACTCAGTGTTTCCTTCCCCTTCCTCGAGTTTTGCTAATCAAACACAAAATTTAAAGTGTTTCAGTACTCATTTAAACAGTCTCTAAGAAGAATGCTTAATAATTAGTTTGTTGAATACTATTATTTCCTTTATATTGACCCTCGATGCACTCTAGGTGAATTAGGTTTGATGTTACTAATATGTCACATTTTATAGCCTTTTAGTGTTGGTACATGTTACCCAATTGATTTTCAAGTATATTGCATTTTGTTGCAATTTGCTGGATTTTGGTATACTAATTTGACCTAGCCGAATGACCTAGTTTCCTCAGTTTTTTGGTTTCGATCAAAACTAAAAACTTGTAGGTCTATGTCTTATTGCATGCGGGACAAAATTTCAAGTTATTCTGAGTTGTGTAGACCAAGATATGGATAGAAAGCACCAAAATGGTAGGTTTAGGTCATTTTTAGGTCACTTTTGGTTTGGCAAGTTTTTATACCCGATTTTGTGCAAGCTATTTGACTTACTTATGGTCATTTCTGGGCTTTGATGTCTTCATAATAATTGTAGATATATGTCTCACCTATTCATGGTAAACATTTCAGGTCAATTGGACCTGTTTTGAGTAAGTTATGGTCAAAACACTAACTGCTGCCCAAATGGTCAATTTTCAGGTTTTCAAAGCACTAATCCCGTTTTGGTCATTTTTCAAGTTACCTTTTAGGCAGAATTTTGGTAAGCTTCCTTCATGAAAGTTGGCACATTTTGTGCCTAGTTTCACCTCCAATTGGTCTCATACTAATTGGAGCCACACACTAAAGGTTCTAAGCCAAAACATACACTGCCCTATTGCACATTGTCCATCCTTAAACAATTACACATCCTATGTTTACCAAGTTAACTCTTTCATGCCAATTCTGGTTTGTACCATAACACTAACACACTTCACTTCACATTTTTGGTCGTTTTGCCAGCTTGTAACCACTCTCAACATACACCTTATAACTCAGAATTTTTCCAAGTCCAATTACAACAAATAAAGTCCCATTTACCAAAATTCAACCACATGAACATACCTCATTTCCATGTCCAAATTCTAACAATTAAACACACACACATGCTGCCATCCATGAAAACATAATTCAAAAATATTTCATGAACTCAAACACTTCAATCTTCTTCATGAGGCTGTCACAAGTTTACACATACCCATCGATTTCCATTTAAACCATTTTTCAAGCTTCCAAATCAAACCTTACACTTGGAATTCAACTACAATACAATCAAACATTTAAATCATCATTCCAACCACTATTTACATGCAAGAATAAGCTGTTCATATTGAAGTTCCATAGCTACCAAAATGTACATCTCCATTAATTCATCAAACTTCAAAAATTCTTCCATAAATCAACTACCCATAACCTTGGTTACACTTTTAATGAAACAAGAATTGAAAGCACTCACTTACCACTTTTGAAGCTTGACCAAACTTCAACAAAACTTCTTAAAATTACTACCAATTTCTTCCTTGCAAGGTGAGGACTAACTTTAATGAAGACAAATTGGGGAAATGGTGGCTTGATCATGGAGTTTTAATGTTTCAAAGGTGGGCGGCCATGGGAGAATTCTCCTAAGCTTTTCTCACTGGTTTTGCAAAGTGAGGAAGATGAAGTTATCTGCTGTCCATATTATGTTTAATAGTCCACTTTAGTGGTGTTAGTGGAGCACTAATAGGATTAAAAATAATTTTTAATGTTAAACTTTCATAATTTAGTTTTTATCCCCCATTTCTTTTACTATTCTTATAACGTGTCACAATTTAATTTTTTATGACATTTTCCAAGTGTAATATCATTTATTTTTAATGGACATTTAGGTCCAAAGACAACTTGGGGTGTCAAATGACCACAATACTCGCTCGTAATGCATTCCCAATTTTTCAGAATAATCGAAGTTTTGTCGCTTTCGATTTCTCTTTTTTCTTTATACTAATTAATTAATTTTTCTTTGATATTTCTAATGATACTTATACTTCAATAAGTCTTTAATTATGACTTAAAAATATTTTCTAGGGTTCCCCGCGGTCCAGGACTAGTCAACGGTCCACGCCGCAACTTCCCGGTGCGGTTACCCATCGCTATGGTTCTCGGCTCATTTAACTTGGATACGTTTCATTGCTATTATTTTTCCTTTGTTTTTCTTGTATTTTCTTTTCTTGTATTTCATTATTTTATATCTCCTCACCCATATCTAAGTGTAGTTCTAGGTATCCTAGCTGTCCGATAACACTGGTCACAGGAATAGTAGAACGCACTACCGAGCATAGGGGTGTTACAATTCTCCCTCCCTTAAAATAAATTTCGTCTCGAAATTTTACTTGGCATCAGTCTCTAAACAGTTGTGGGTGCTGTCTCCTCATATCGCCTTCACGTTCCCAAGTAGCTTCCTGGCCTGAATGATGGTTCCACAGCACTTTAACCAGGTGTATCTGTTTATTCCTCAGCTGCTTCACCTCATATGCCATAATTTCTATGGGTTCTTCCTCATATGAGAGGTCTAGATTTACTTCAATCTCTTCAACTGATAGTACATTAGATGGGTCGACCAGACTTCCTTAACATGGACACATGGAAGACACTATGTATCCTTTCTAGCTCGGAGGTAATGCTAGCCGATATGCCAAAGGACTCACTCTTTCCGTAACATCATATGGTCCAATGAAATGAGGACTCGCTTCTTTCGCCAAATCTCATAATTTTCTTCCAAGGAGAAACTTTGAGGAATACCTTATCACCCACTGCATATTCAATATCTCTTCTCTTCAGATCCACATAGGACTTATGACGGTCTGATGCAGCCTTGAGTCGATCTCTGATCAATTTGATCTTTTCCTCTGTCTATTGAACAATTTCTGGCCCAATCATCTTCCTTTCACCTACTTTATCCCAACATAGGGGAGTTCTGCACTTTCTGCCATACAAAGCTTCATATGGAGGCATCCCAATGCTTGATTGGTAGCTGTTGTTATAAGCAAACTCAATCAAAGGCAAGTGTGTATCCCAACTACCTTCTAACTCAATCACACAAGCCCGTAGCATATCCTCCAATATCTGAATTACCCTCTCAGACTGGCCATCTGTCTGTGGGTGGAATGCTGTGCTGAAGTTCAATCTTGTTCCTAGGGCTTTCTGAAGACTACCCCAGAATCTAGAAGTGAACCTAGGATCTCTGTCAGATACAATTGATACTGGCACTCCATGCAGTTTTACAATTTCATTTATGTACAATCTGGCCAATCTCTCCAGGCTATAGTCCATCCGAACTGGCAAAAAGTGAGCAGACTTGGTCACTCTATCAACTATAACCCATACTCCATCATGACTATTCTTTGTCCTCGGAAGTCCCATCACAAAATCCATAGTTATCTGTTCCCATTTCCACTGCATCGCAATGGATGTAACAAACCAAATGAACTTGATGTTTTGCCTTTACTTGCTGACAAGTTAGGCATTAGGAAACAAATTAAGCTATATCCCTTTTCATACCCATCCACCAAGAATGCTCTTTCAAATTTCTCTCAGTACATTTTAGTTCCACTAGGATGCATAGCGAAAGGAGACTCATGTGTTTCCTTCACAATGATCTGTCTCAAGTCAGCATTATTAGGAACACACATTCTGCCCTGATGTAGTAGTAAACCATCATCTCTCACAGAGAATTCAGGTTTTTTGCCCTGTTGGACTTCTTTCAGTAACTTCTGATATTTATCATCACTCTGAGCAGCCATTCTGATCTGAACAATCAACACTGGCTGTACATGCCATGCAATTACTGTCTGTCCCTCATCATCAATCTCCAAACTGGCATGCTGTGCTTTCAACTCGTGTACCATAGACAAAGGAGAAACTCTGAGACTTGCCATAGTCTTACGACTTAAGGCGTCAGCCACCACATTTGCTTTCCTTGGCTGATAGTATTTTAAGCAATCATAGTCTTTAATCGCTTCTAACCATCTCCTCCGCCTCAAATTCAATTCCTTCGGGTGCTTAAGTACTTCAAGCTCTTGTGATCTGTAAATGTAGCATTTCTCCCCATACAAATAGTGTCTCCGCATCTTCAGAGCAAAACAACCCTAGCTGCTAGCTCCAAATCATGTGTTGGGGAGTTCCTCTCATGTGCTTTCACCGGGCGTGATGCATAAGCAATGACATTCGATCTTGCATCAAGACACGCTCTAACCCATTGTGAGAAGCATCACTATAAACTATGTATTCTTTACCCGAGTAGGTAAAGTAAGGACTGAGCTTCACCAAATACCTTTTAACTCATCAAAACTCACGGCATTTATCCGTCCCACCAAATTTTACATCTTTCCGAAGCAGCTTGGTCAGTGGAGAAGCTAACATAGAAAACCCTTTCACAAATTGACGGTAATATCCAGCTAAACCTAGAAAACTGTGAATTTCTGTGATATTCTTGGGTGGCTTCCAATTAAGGATAGCTTCTACCATCGAATCTACCTTGATCCCTTCAAATGACACAACATGTCCTAAGAAGGAGATTTCTTTCACCAAAATTCACATTTAGATAATTTGGCGATAGTCGCTTTCTCCTTAAAGTCTCAGCATAATCCGCAGATGTCCGCTATGCTCCACTACATTCCTCGAATATATCAAAATATTATCAATAAACACAACCACAAACTGGTCGAGATATGGTCTGAAGATAGTGTTTATCAGATCCATAAAAGCAGCTGGAGCATTAGTTAACCCGAATGGCATTACCAGAAACTCATAGTGGCCATATCGAGTTATGAAAGCAGTTTTTGAAATACTCGCTTCTTGCACTTTCAACCGATAATAACCAGATCGCAAATCAATTTTGAGAATACAGCTTGCACCCTTCAACCGATCAAACAGATCATCAATGTGAGGCAATGGATATTCGTTTTATTGTCACCTTATTCAACCGCCGATAGTCAATACATGTTTAAGAGTGCCATCTTTCTTCTTAACAAATAATACCGGGCGCTCCCAAGGTGACACACTAGGCTGATGAAGCCCTTTTCAAGTAGTTCTTGCAACTGCATCTTCAACTCCTTCAACTCACTGGTGCCATTCTATAAGGTGTTATGGAGATTGGATCCACACTGTGCATAACATTAATTTCAAATCGCAATTTCTTTCTCGAGGTAATCCCGCAATTCATTAGGAAACACATCCGAAAGTCATATAATGTAGGATGTCCTCAATGCAGACTCCACTTGGGTGTCTACCATATGTGCCAAGTATGATTCACACCCTTTTGATCATTTTTCCGCTAGTGCAAATTAAATGACATTTGATGGCAATAGTCGCTTCTCCCCATGTATTACCACATCACTGCACTAAGGAATACCAAAAGTGACTATCTTCGCCTACATACCAATCATGGCATGATGCTCGGCTAACCAATCCATGCCCAAGATGATATCATAATCGGCCAAGGGCATTTCAATGAAATCGATAGAAAAATATGTCCTTGGATCACCAAAGGACAATCCCTATACATTCTATTAACCCCGACTCTTGTCCTAACTGACTTTTTACTAGCACCTCAAAGTCCATTTTTATACATGGAACAAAAATGCAATCAATGATTCTAGCACTCACATAAGAATGGGAAGACCCCGGATCAAATAACAAAACACATCTTGATTAAAAGTTGAGAAGGTACCAGCCACAACATCGATGTCTTGGCCTCTTCTCTTCTCTGCCTCATTGCAGACTCGATCGAGCACCGCTTGCTCGATTGATTCACGTTGCCTTGGCCGTCACTGACTACCTCCACCCCGCCTCTACCGCTAGGTGGTTGTGAACCTCCGTGATAGGGCTCGAATCGACCCTTTAGCAAAGAGTAAGAGGTGGTCCAACTTTGAGCATCGGTGCGCTTTAGCAAAATGTCCTATGCCTCCACGCTATAACAGCTCCTATGGCCTTGTAGCACACTCCACCATGATTTCTTCCACAAGTTTCACATTGGCGGGAGGGTAGGAACTTCGTACTCACAACTGATAAAGGAGGTTTCATTCCGAATATCTTCCCCTACCACACTTCTTACTACCTCACAGCTCCCATGGTTCTTCCTCTTGCAAGAGGGACCACCAAACTCGTTTCACCGACTTTCCTCTTTTTCTATCTTCTCCGATTTCTTTTCTCAGGCCGCTTCTAACTCAATTCTTTCTAATTCCAATGCTTGAGAAATAAGTTCAAAGAAGTTAATATGTTTGAATATGACCACTTGTAACTGACACTGGCTTCAAGCCTGCTTTCAAACCTCTTACATCTCTCTCGGTAGCAAGTAGACTTACTACATAATGGCTCAAAGTGAAAATTCCCTTCATATTCAAATACCGATCTACTCCCCTATTTCAGACTTAGGAACTCTTGCAGCTTCTGATCCACATAAGCATCAAGGACATATTTTTGTCTGAACTCCCGTAGAAAATCATTCCATGTTAGCACTGAAGGTTCTACCAGACTATGAGGAATGGTTTTCCACTACCATGCATCCTCAGAAAGGCAGACACCGAATATTCAAATCTAAGCTCCTCTGCATAATGTAGCTTCTGAATACCCAATCCATTCTCTCTAACCACTGCTCGCTCTAGAGGATCTACTATCCCCTTGAACTCGTGAGTCCCATATTTCATCAATTTGTCATACTGCCTAGCAGAAGACTGTAGTTGTACCACTGGTGTCTGTAGTGGGACTTGAGTAGGCACGTTACTAGCCATTTGTTAGAACATTGTAGCCATTTGCTGAGTGAACTGAGCAGGGAACTGTGGTACTGAAGGGGCTGGTGCTGTTGATCCACTGACATTGTGTAGGGCTGGGGCTTCCCCTTGTACCTTAGCCTCTATCGATTGATCGACTGAACGATCATCCTCTTCCATAGTCAATTCAAGGATTTTAGACCTCTTGAACAAATAACACAAGGAGATTTTCTACTATTAGTGCATATTTATAATGTAATGTACTGTATGTATCAAACAATGACATTGAGTAGTTGTACTATGAAGAAAGAATATTCAAATTACAGGTGAAAATAGAATTTAAAAACTAGCTCTGATACCACTAAAACATGTCACACCCTACCCCTCCGTAAGGTATAACATGATCCCATAGTATACCTAATGAATTACCAACTTCGTCTATTGATAACCCATTAAATACACTACAAGGGATTTTAAACCTTTTCTTACTTCTTTTTATAGTGGTGAGCACTATTTACAGGTGTTAAAAAATTTTTTAACTGAAGTGAAATCAGATAATACATTTGAAGAATTAATAATTTTTGTAAAAATTTTGGCAGAGTGCCATTTGTATTTTGAATAAAGCAGTTCTTCAAAAACCTATAAAAAGTACTTTCTATATTTTGTTCAATCCCCAAACTCCAACATTTAATCAACACAATATGTTTCTCAACATTTGCCAACTCAAATCCACAATAATTTTCTAGTGTTTTCAAAAGCTAAGATAAAAGAATATATCACAATATTTACAAACCAAAGTAATTTATCAATTTAGTTTACAACTTTAGTGTACAAATTTAATTTACAACTACTCAAAACCAAGAACAATATATACATATAGTGAACATACATTACAATACAAAATGCAAAATATGGTATATTCAATATGCCCGATGATCTCTCATTGTAGTACTAGCAGCCTAGTCTGCTGCCCTGACAGTCTGTCTACCTGCGATAGCAATGAAAAGCTATCGCTGAGCCAATGTCTCAGTGGTGTAAAACATTAACACAATGCAACTTTAAATCACAAATCATAAGTCATATAAATAATGGATACTTAAAATGTTAGTAGTATACCCTAGAGCATATCATTTAGTATGTATCTTGTATATATTTTTATTAATAAAAGGCATTTCCACTTTTCCGTTTACATAATATATTTATGTGTAATAGAAAAGGTCCATTGATATTTTGTGAAAAATATTATTCTTAAGTTGTTAAGAATATGAGTGACAATATTTCTAGCACAAAGTATCATAAATAGGTTCACAATCGAGGATACTTCATAATAAGGACATGAATTATCTAGAAAGATTGTATTCATGTTTGTTCCCAAGTTATTTATATGAGATATAAATAAGATGGAATGGTGAGTCTCATGCCATATAACAAACATGATAGGCACTTATAAATGATAAGTAGGTCAACCAAAGGACACTTATGGCAAGCACATTGAGTTTTCTCTTGTCTATATTTTGTCATAAATCATATCAAGGCATATAATCTTTAGACCGAGATAGCACAGCTTATCTTGTATATAGGTAGTTTGAGTTTGATACTGCTTTCATACTTGTACTATGTATGGGTATATGGGCATGTGTTGGCTCTTACTAGTTATATATGGAGGTAGGTGTTGATCAAGATGGAATCTGTTCCTCTAAGTAAATAGAGATAAAATCCTATGTTCATTTAATTATTCTTGATGTTTCAAGTTCCTGGCCAAGACAGATAGATTTTTTCAGAAAAGAGTTTTTGATGAGAAAATCTTTTAATCAAGAACTGGAATTAAAAGAGAACATAATATTCATAGCAAATGGAGTTTGACATAAACCATGACTCCAGCTTGAGTTGGGATTTTGTAACAGAGAGATTCTAGTGCATGGTAACATATGATTATAGGTTCATTTAAGGTAAACCTTATTACTAATTGGGTGGCCATGGCATGCTATACTAGGTGTTAACCATGGTCTATGAGGTGCATAAAATGATTTAGAGAAATCATTTATGGTAGGAAAGAGTTCTGATGAGATTAAGAGTTGATATCATGTCTCACTGCCAATTAGTGATGAGCCTAGTAAGTCACACACATACACAAGTTATCACCTATTTAAATATGATTTAATTAATTAATTAAAGAGTTTAATTTATTAATTAAATAGGTTTGGTTTGCAATTAAATTGCAAAGTCTCTAGCATGACTTGAAACCAAATCTAGATTATTGGATGTGTAGTATAAATTAAATTTATACTTAAAGTGTTTAAATATGAATTTAATTAATGAGAAATTAATTAATAGAGATTAATTAATCAATTTATATTTTATATAAATTAATTAGAAGAAGAAAAATAATTATTTTGGGTAAAGAACTCAAAATTAAAACACAGGGGCATTTTGGTCATTTCACAGTGTGACACGTGGCACCATGAGATGGTGACATATGGGATTACACATAAGCTTGCCAAATGTTTTTTAATCATGTAAGATGATTAAAATCAAGATTAAATATAGTTTTGACACTTGGCACAATGTGATTGGGTCACTTAAACCTAGAACTAATCAAAGGGTGACATGTGGCAAGGGTTTAATGTGTTAACCTAGCTATTTAAGTGTTGTTATGAAAAGAATAATAACCAGCAGCCACTCCTCTCCTTTGTCACACCACTTTGAGGGTTTTCATCTATTCTTCTTCATCTCTCATCAATTCAAAGAGATTCGCCATCAATCTCTTGAATTAAGAACACTAAAAATTGTTTCTAATGTCCTGTTTACATCTCTAATCTCTTAAAAGGCAGAACTTGAATTTCTAATTAATAGAAAAAGCTTTAGAAGCTGTTCAAGGGCTGCCATAGGTGTTCTTGGTGTGGACAAGCTAGAGGGACAACATCTAGTGTCCTGAAGACGAATCTCAACGGCGCATACGCTGCAAAGGCATCAAGAGGTTAGTGTAATCGTTTCTGATTTAATCTAGGTTCTAAAATTAATCTTATTAATTTTAAAATCTTAAATGGCAAATATAGATCCAAAAACATATTAAAAGAGTTTTAATATGTTGTTTATCATTGAAATCAAATAGATAAAAATAAATCTTGCATGATGCATGTGACCCTAGGTGAAAATTTTTGAATTCAATGGTATAAACTTGTGTTTTTCACGCTGCCTTCAATTGGTATCAGAGCCACTACATTTGCCATTTAGATAGTTGATTATATGATTTAATTGTGTGATTTGATCATGAGATGATTGATCCATTGCTGGTTGCAATGGATGTGTGGCGGCACAAATGGTGAAGCTGTTAGTAGTATGCCCTAGAGCATATCATTTAATATGTATCTTGTACATAATTTTATTAATAAAAGGCATTTCCACTTTTCATTTACATAATATATTTATGTGTAATAGAAAAGGTCCATTGATATTTTGTAAGAAATATTATTCTTAAGTTGTTAAGAATATGAGTGACAATATTTCTAGCACAAAGTATCATAAATAGGTTCACAATCGAGGATACTTCATAATGAGGACATGACTTATCCAGAAAGATTGTATTCATGTTTGTTCCCAAGTTATTTATATGAGATATAAATAAGATGGAATGGTGAGTCTCATGCCATATAACAAACATGATAGGCACTTTTAAATGATAAGTAGGTCAACCAAAGGACACTTATGACAAGCACATGGAGTTTACTTTTGTCAATGTTTTGTCATAAATCATATCAAGGCATATAATCTTTAGACCCGAGATAGCACAGCTTATCTTGTATATAGGTAGTTTGAGTTTGATACGCTTTCATACTTGTACTATGTATGGGTATATGGGCATGTGTTGGCTCATGCTAGTTATATATGGAGGTAGGTGTTGATCAAGATGGAATCTGTTCCTCTAAGTAAATAGAGATAAAATCCTATGTTCATTTAATTATTCTTGATGTTTTAAGTTCCTGGCCAGGACAAATAGATTTATTCAGAAAATATTTTCTGATGAGAAAATCTTTTTAATCAAGAACTGGAATTAAAAGAGAACATAATATTCATAGCAAATGGAGTTTGACATAAACCATGACTCCAGTTTGAGTTGGGATTCTGTAACAGAGATTCTAGTGCATGGTAACATATGATTATAGGTTCATTTAAGGTAAATCTTATTACTAATTGGGTGGCCATGGCATGCTATGCTAGGTGTTAACCATGGTCTATGAGGTTCATAAAATGATTTAGAGAAATCATTTATGGTAAGGAAGAGTTCTGATGATATTAAGAGTTGATATCATGTCTCATTGCCAATTAGTGATGAGCCTAGTAAGTCACACACATACACAAGTTATCGCTTATTTAAATATGATTTAATTAATTAATTAAAGAGTTTAATTGATTAATTAAATAGGTTTGGTTTGCAATTAAATTGCAAAGTCCCTAGCATGACTTGAAACCAAATATAGATTATTGGATGTGTAGTATAAATTAAATTTATATTTAAAGTGTTTAAATATGAATTTAATTGATGAGAAATTAATTAATAGAGATTAATTAATTAATTTATATTTGATATAAATTAATTAGAAGAAGAAAATAATTATTTTGGGTTAAGAACTCAAAATTAAGACACAGGGGTATTTTGGCCATTTCATTACAGTGACACGTGGCACCATGAGATGGTGACACATGGGATTACACATAAGCTTACAAATGTTTTTTAATCATGTAAGATGATTAAAATCAAGATTAAATATAGGTTTGACACTTGGCACAATGTGATTGGGTCACTTAAACCTAGAGCTAATCAAAAGGTGACATGTGGCTAGGGTTTAATGTGTTAACCTAGCTATTTAAGTGTGGTTATGAAAGAAAAAAATAATCAGCAGCCTCTCCTCTCATTTGTCATGCCACTTTGAGCCTCTCCAGCTATTTCTCTTCATCTCTCATCAATTCAAAGAGATTAGCCATCAATCTCTTGAATTAAGAACACTAGAAATTGTTTCTATTGTCCTGCTTACATCTCTAATCTCTTAAAAGGCGTAACTTGAATTTCTAATTAATAGAAAAGCTTTAGAGGCTGTTCAAGGGCTGCCATAGGTGTTCTTAGTGTGGACAAGCTAGAGGGACAACATTTGGTGTCCTCAAGATGAAACTCAAAGGCGCACATACGCCGCAGGCATCAAGAGGTTAGTGTAATCGTTCTTGATTTAATCTAGGGTTCTAAAATTAATCTGATTAATTTTAAAATCTTAAATGGCAAATACAGATCCAAAAACATATTAAAAGAGTTTTAATATGTTGTTTATCATTGAAATCAAATAGATAAAAATAAATCTTGCATGGTGCATGTGACCCTAGGCGAAATTTTTTTGAATTCAATGGTATAATCTTGTGTTTTTCACGCCTGCTCTTCCGTAAGCCACCATTGGTATGCAACAAAGGTTCTTCAAGGTGGTGCAAGGTTTGCTTTTTAATTTATAATTGTTGTATGATCTAAAAGCTCATCCTATTTCTAATTAAATTGTTTAATTAGAATTTTAATCACACAATTAAATTATGATTCAAATCAGAATTTTAAAAATTGTTTGAATGTGATTCAAATATGAATTTTTAAAGTTGTTTGAATCATATTTAAATTTGATTTTTTAAAATTGATTGAATAAAATTCAAATCTTATTTTTTTAAAAATGTTTGAATGTGATTCAAATCTGATTTTTTAAAAAATGTTTGAATGTGATTCAAATATGAATTTTTAATGTTGTTTGAATGTGATTCAAATCTGAATTTTTAAATTTGTTTGAATGAGATTCAAATCTGAATTTTTAAATTTATTTGAATCATATTCAAATCTAGATTTTTAAGTTGAATATGAGATATTCAATTTAATTTAAGTATGTATGATTCATTTAATTGTTAAATAGTGATATGCATGATGGATGATCATGGACTATAAAAGACCAATGTGATTGGATTTATTTCTTTTATTTTTCTTTGGGATTGTAAATTAATTAATTTATTTTAATTTATTTTGGGCATGTATTATTAAGTTTGTAACAATTTTTGGGTTGTAATTTCATTTATTTAAGTTCTTGTAAATTCGCCTTAGTATGCCAAGGATTACCATGTAATATTGGATTGCAAGAAGTTCAAGGAGGTCAAGAGCATTGGTGGACCAGGGAGGAATTCAAGATCAAGTGTTGATTATCTACTCCTTCAAGAACTCTTGTAAAATGAATGAATGAATGAAATGCACCTAGAATGCCCTAATTCAATTCTTGGTGGCTCGCACTGAATCCCTTAGAAAGTCTATGATCATACCATATTTATTGCTTATCCATGAATGCATGAGGTGTATGGGAATGTATGCTATTATATGATATATGCATGCTTGGATAATGTGCAAAGTGAGACCTTAATAGTAATTAGAATGACCATAAAATCTTCCAAATAAATGATTAAGTTGGAAATGCTATAATTAAAGTAATTATAACATAGGCCCTCCATTGGGGCAATTATTTTATGAAATTTTAAATAGTTGCATAAGATGCAATTAATTTAAGAGATTTTCTTAAGAATAATTGTTAAGCATGAGATGTTGTAAATATGTAAATAGTTTAGTGGCCAATATTGGATGTACGTGAGGACATTAAAATTATTTGCATAATTACTGGCTCAATGGGATCAACTTAACTAATGCAAGATAAGTCGATAATGGATGTACCTGAGATTTTGAGCATTAGGGGCTAGGTAAAGGATTGAACCTCACATTAGATGTGATGGGCAAGGAGTTGCTCACTTATAGTTTATTATAATTCCAATAATGGATGTACCTGAGGATGATCAATAGAATTATAAGAATTCAATCACCCACTAGAAATCCATCCAACTAGGATTTCCGCTTACTTTGGAAGTGTAGGATTCGCTAAGTTAGTGGGAGGACCAATTTGATTAAAAGACCATAATCATTTTGGTTAATTACATGATACATTTACTAATTAATTTGGTTATTTTATGCAGTTAATTTTCTGATAAAAATGAGCACAAAACAACCACCACCATCCAATATCCTTGCAAGCATACTTGATCACAATAGGTTGACAGGACCTAATCTGTCTGATTGGCTAAGAAATTTGAAACTTATCCTGAACCTTGAACATATAGGATATGTTCTAGATTCAAATGTTCCTGGTCCCTTACCTCTAGAGGCCACACAAGAGGAACATGAAACTTTGGACAAGTGGAAGGAGCATGATATGAGAGCTAAGTGTTACATGCTTGCTTCCATGAGTAATGAGTTACAGAAGCCACATGAGAACACGCAGAGTGCGAGTGAGATCCTCCTTCACCTACAAGAGTTGTATGGTGAGCACAGAGAATGCTAGGTATGAGATATCTAGACAACTATTCCGTATGAGGATGTCCGAGGGATGTAATGTTGGGGATCATGTCCACAAGATGATTTGGCTGATTGAGCAGTTGGAACATCTTGACTTCAATATGGATTTCCAACTACAAACGGATTTGATCCTTCAGTCCCTTCCTGAGTTTTTTGGGAATTTTGTGACAAATTTCCATATGACTAAATAGGAATGCACCTTAGCTGATTTACTCAACATGCTGGTTATTGCCCAAAAGAATATGCCAGGCAATAAAGGAAAAGAGGTAGCTTTGGTTGCATCTTCTTCTATTGGAAAGTCCAATAAGAAGAAGGGCAATAAGAAAAAGAAACCTCAGATTCCTGGTCCTTCCAATAAAATAGCTAAACAGAAAGGGAAGACCAAAGTTGACAAAGGCAAAGGAAAGTGTTTCCATTGCCAACAGGAAAGTGTTTTCACTGCCACCAGGAAAGTGTTTCCATTGCCAGTAAGAAAGTGTTTTCACTGGCCAGAGTATAGCAATCTAAATGAATGCAATGCCATGGTGAAAACCAACTCAAGTTCAAAATATATTCGGCACTTAAGGTTATGTCATGTTGTAGAAGATAGGATTGCAAAACTGGAGAAAATGGGGATTCTATCCTCATTGGGCCCGGAGCCTACTCCAACTTGTGAATCTTGCTTTGTGGCAAATGACTAGATCACCCTTTGTTGGACAAGGGCTAAGAGCTGAAAATATTTTGGAGCTAATACATAGTGATGTATGTGGTCCATTTAAAGAAATGGCTAGAGGGGGCTTTCATTATTTTATTACCTTTACTGATGATAAATCAAGGTTTGGGTATTTGTATTTGATGAAATGCAAACATGAATCCTTTGAAAAGTTTAAAGAATTTAAATCTGAAGTAGAAAATCAATCAGGAAAGAGTATTAAAGCTCTTCGATCAGATCGTGGAAGTGAATATTTGAGTACTGAATTTGATGAATACTTGAGAGAGCATGGCATTGTTTCTTAGCTGACTCCTCCAGGAACGCCGCAGCTGAATGGTGTATCTGAAAGGAGAAATCGTGCCCTATTGGATATGGTACGTAGTATGATGAGCTATACTGATATGCCAATCTCCTTTTGGGGATTTGCATTAGAATCAGCTTTGTATATTCTGAATAGGATTCCATCAAAATCAGTTTCTTCCACACCTTATGAGATATGGCATGGAAGAAAACCAAGTCTTAAGCATGTTAAGATTTGGGGTTGTCCAAATTATATCAAAAGTCAACACCGATAAATTGGAGACCAGATCGTAAAAGGTCGATTTGTTGGATATCCAATGATAGTTTTGGATATTATTTTTATTTGCCTACTTCAAAAAGGTTGTGATAAGTAGAGATGCTACATTTCTTGAACAAATGCTTTGTTCAAGAAGGAGGCAAAGGAAGGCAAATAGAGTTAGAATTGGAGAATTCTCGACCAACCAATGCATCGATGGATATAGATCCATCTAGTCAACCCATACCTATTGATAAAACATCTACAAATGCTTCTCTTAGAACAACCAGGTATCTCACCCACCGTTGAGATATGGTTTTCTTCATGAAGAAGAACAAGAGTTGTCTACTCATGAAGAAGTAGATCATGGAGATGATCCACTTACTTATGAAGAAGCTATATCGATATAGACTCTTCAAAATGGATTGATGCTATGAAATCCAAATTGATTCCATGTATAAGAATCAAGTTTGGGATCTTGTTGACCCACCAAGGTATTGTACCTATAGGGAACAAATGGGTTTTCAAGAAGAAAATTGGTTCGATGGAAAGGTAGAGACCTATAAGGCAGGTGGCTAGTAGCGAAAAGGGTTTTGCCAAAGGCAAGGAATTGACTATGAGGAGACTTTCTCACTGCTACACGCTTTAAATCAATTAGGATTTTATTAGCAATAAGCATACTATGATTATGAGATTTGGCAGATGGATGTCAAAACAGCTTTTCTCAATGGATACATTGAAGAAAACATTTTCATGGAACAACCTAGGGGTTTTGAGTCCCAAGATGGTTCCAAGGTATGCAAGCTAAAGTGATCCATTTATGGGTTAAAACAAGCTTCGAGGAGTTGGAACATCCGTTTTGATGAAGCCATTAAATCCTTTGGTTTTATCAAAAATGAGGATGAGCCATGTGTATATAAGAAGGTTAGTGACAGTGCTATCACTTTCCTTATCTTATATGTGGATGACATACTGTTGATGGCTAATGACACAGGTATGTTGACGACTATAAAGTTATGGTTGTCAAATACATTCTCCATGAAAGACTTAGGGGAGGCAACCTATATTCTCGGGATTCGCATCTATAGATATAGAGCGAAAAGAATAATTAGTTTATCTTAAGGTCTATACTTGGAAAAGGTGTTAAAGAGGTTTAACATGCTTGCTTCCAAGAGAGGATTGTTACTAGTGAGACATGGTATCCACCTTTCTAAAGAGATGTCTCCAAAGACACCTGAAGAAAGAGATAAGATGGCCAGGATTCCATATGCTTCGACTATTGGAAGTTTAATGTATGCAATGTTGTGTACTAGGCCGGATATCGCATAAGCTGTTAGTTTGACTAGCAGGTATCAATCCAATCCAGGTTTAGAACACTAGATAGCTGTCAAGAATATCCTTAAGTACTTGAGAAGAACTAAGGATTTATTCTTGATTTATGGAGGTAGAGACTTGCAATTGGATGGTTATACTGATTATGATTTCCAATCAGATATTGATGATAGAAAGTCTACCTCTGGATATGTGTTCATTTGTAATGGAGGTGCAGTCAGTTGGAAGAGTTCCAAACAGAGCACGACTGCAGATTCCACTACAGAGGCTGAGTATATTGCTGCATCAGATGCTGCAAAGGAAGTCGCTTTGGATAAAGAAGTTCAGAATGTAACTTACAAAGAGTTCCTTCCATTGAGTCAGCAGTTCCACTACACTGTGACAATAATGGAGCAGTCATACAGGCTAAGGAACTAAGGTCTCACCAAAATCCAAACACATAGAAAGGCACTACCACATTATCAGAGATATAGTTGGGCAAGGCAATATAGCCATGCAGAAAATAGCATCACCTGAAAATCCAGCCGATCAATTCACTAAGCCTATGTCATGCACTCGCTAGACCGACAAATTTGAGAAGATAGGTCTAAGATATTGTAAAGAATGGCTCTAGTGCTAGTGGGAGATTGTTAGTAGTATGCCCTAGAGCATATCATTTAGTATGTATCTTGTACATAATTTTATTAATAAAAGGCATTTCCACTTTTTCGTTTACATAATATATTTATGTGTAATAGAAAAGGTCCATTGATATTTTGTTAGAAATATTATTCTTAAGTTGTTAAGAATATGAGTGACAATATTTCTAGCACAAAGTATCATAAATAGGTTCACAATCGAGGATACTTCATAATAAGGACATAACTTATCCAGAAAGATTGTATTCATGTTTGTTCCCAAGTTATTTATATGAGATATAAATAAGATGGAATGGTGAGTCTCATGCCATATAACAAACATGATAGGCACTTACAAATGAAAAGTAGGCCGAACCAGTGACACTTATGACAAGCACATGGAGTTTACTCTTATCAATGTTTTGTCATAAATCATATCAATACATATAATCTTTAGACCCAAGATAGCACAGTTATCTTGTATATAGGTAGTTTGAGTTTGATACTGCTTTCATACTTGTACTATGTATGGGTATATGGGCATGTGTTGGCTCTTACTAGTTATATATGGAGGTAGGTGTTGATAAAGATGGAATCTGTTCCTCTAAGTAAATAGAGATAAAATCCTATGTTCATTTAATTGTTCTTGATGTTTCAAGTTCCTGGCCAGAATAGATAGATTTATTCAGAAAAGAGTTTCTGATGAGAAAATCTTTTAATCAAGAACTGGAATTAAAAGAGAACATAATATTCATAGCAAATGGAGTTTGACATAAACCATGACTCCAGCTTGAGTTGGGATTTTATAACAGAGAGATTCTAGTGCATGGTAACATATGATTATAGGTTCATTTAAGTTAAACCTTATTACTAATTGGGTGGCCATGGCATGCTATGGTAGGTGTTAACCATGGTCTATGAGGTGCATAAAATGATTTAGAGAAATCATTTATGGTAAGAAAGAGTTCTGATGATATTAAGAGTTGATATCATGTCTCATTGCCAATTAGTGATGTGCCTAGTAAGTCACACACATACACAAGTTATCACCTATTTAAATATGATTTAATTAATTAATTAAAGAGTTTAATTGATTAATTAAATAGGTTTGGTTTGCAATTAAATTGCAAAGTCTCTAGCATGACTTGAAACCAAATCTAGATTATTGGATGTGTAGTATAAGTTAAATTTATATTTAAAGTGTTTAAATATGAATTTAATTAATGAGAAATTAATTAATAGAGATTAATTAATTAATTTATATTTGATATAAATTAATTAGAAGAAGAAAAATAATTATTTTGGGTTAAGAACTCAAAATTAAGACACATGTGGGCATTTTGGTTATTTCATTACAGACACGTGGCACCATGAGATGGTGACACATGGCATTACACATAAGCTTGCCAAATGTTTTTTAATCATGTAAGATGATTAAAATCAAGATTAAATATAGGTTTGACACTTGGCACAATGTGATTGGGTCACTTAAACCTAGAGCTAATCAAAGGGTGACATGTGGCAAGGGTTTAATGTGTTAACCTAGATATTTAAGTGTTGTTATGAAAAGAATAATAACCAGCAGCCACTCCTCTCCTTTTTCACGCCACTTTGAGGCTTTTCATCCATTCTTCTTCATCTCTCATAAATTCAAAAAGATTATCCATCAATATCTTGAATTAATAACACTAGAAATTGTTTATAATGTCTTGTTTAAAACTATAATCTCTTAATAGGAATAACTTGAATTTATAATTAATATAAAAAGCTTTAGAAGCTGTTCAAGGGCTGCCATAGGTGTTCTTGGTGTGGACAAGCTAGAGGGACAACATCTGGTGTCCTGAAGACGAATCTCAAAGGTGCGTATACGCTGCAAAGGCATCAAGAGGTTAGTGTAATTGTTCTTGATTTAATCTAGGGTTCTAAAACCAATCTGATTAATTTTAAAATCTTAAATGGCAAATATAGATCAAAAAACATATTAAAAGAGTTTTAATATGTTGTTTATCATTGAAATCAAATAGATAAAAATAAATCTTGCATGATGCATGTGACCCTAGGTGAAAATTTTTGAATTCAATGGTATAAACTTGTGTTTTTCACGTTTCCATTCCTTCATAAAACCATAGTTAAATTCATAAGACAGTGATTGTCATAAAGAATTTAAACTCCATTTCACAATATCACAATAATTATCAATAAATCACACACATAGCTTAATCATGTTCCAAAGTCCAATTCATCCCAAGAGCCGATGGCTAATGAGGAATAACATAGCTAGCTTGCAATAATATGATTACTCATTCTATTCATCCTCAACAGGCACACACCTCAACACTTCAGCCAGAGAGGGAATTCAAAGTCAATTCATCCCACTAGACAAGCTAGCGAGGAATTCAATTAATATACATGATAGCTGTGGTTTCAAACCATTTACAATGTTTTTCAATCAATAAGTATCTAACAAATATCATTCAAACAATTTTTCACAATTTAAAATAATAACATACAAATTTCTCATAATTTATTTCAATTGAAAAGTCAAAAGAAATAACTTTTATGCACAAACCTCTGATAAATGTCTCTTGGCCCTGACTCAGTGTTTCCTTCTCCTTCCCTGAGTCTTTGCTAACTGAAACACACAATTTGAAGTGTTTCAGTACTCATTTAAACTGTCTCTGTAACACCCTCCCAGTAACCACTCCGTACATCCTACTGTTCCGGTGACCGGTGTCGGTCCCATACCTAGAACATCCGGAAAAATATTTAAACTAAAGTCAGGAACCATAATTAACTCAAATATTAATAAGAAAAATTTAGTAAAAATTTTAGAAATAAAATACAACCAAGTCAAACGAGCCGGTGCCCAAGCGATGGGTAACCAGAGGGAAGTTGCGGTTCTCGCAACGAGGAGCCCTAGACCCGGGGAAAAAATTTTAAAATAATTTTTGAGACTCCAGAGAAGGGTCATTGAGGTTCCTATGGCATTAGAATGCCAAGAAAATACCTAGAAAAATTTTTCAATCGGTACAGTCAATTTTGACCCGTTGAGCCGAACGGAGGGCATTTTGGTTATTTCGCCTTCAGAGGTGATTTTTGGCCGACTTGTCCAGTTGAGTAAATAATTAATATGACATAAAATATGAAGAAACATTGCTAGAAATTAAATTGAAAATGAGTAGTGGAGGAAAGAAAAGAAAAATGCAACATATGCAATTTATGACATCATTGTGATGTCATTTAAAATTACCAACCAATCACCATTAAGTGTCACAGCCTACCCCTCTGTAAGGCATAACATGATCCCGTAGTATACCTAATGAATTACCAACTCCGCTTCATCGATAACCCATTAAATACACTACAAGGGATTTTCAAAACTTTTCTTACTTCTTTTACAAAGTGGTGAGCACTATTTACATGTGTTAAAACCTTTTTGAATCAAGTGATAGAATTGACACATTTGAATTATTTGGAATTTCAGAAAATTTTGGCAGAGTGCCCTCGTATTTTGGATAAAACAGCTTCTTCGTAAAACTCGCAAAAAGCACTTCAATATGTATTTGCAAATCTCAACTCCAATATTTTTCTCAACACAACATTTTTCTCAACTCAAATCCGCAGTGATTTTTCAAAGATCGAGATACAAGAAATATAATACAAAACTATTCAAGTAAATGAAATCTCAAATTTACATTTACAATAATTTACATTTAATTACATACCAAAATATTTTACAAGAGTTTCTATACAATCGCCAAATAATTTACATACATATTATTACATGCATACATCAAAACTCGTGTACATGGGTATACCTATGATATACCCGAGCTGATCCAATATATCTTCAAGGAAATTTACTTATCGCTTTATGTTCTTCTTACTCATGACAAAGATACAAAGCTATCGCTGAGTGGTGAACTCAGTGGTGCACACAACTATAATTTAAAACATAGTACAATATACATTGATAAAATTTACAGTAAATAATTTGGAAATGAATACTCATCAAATTCCACAACTCAAAATATTCGCTGCCAATAATGTAAATCATTTGTATAAATGACTTTGATCACAAAATTCAATTTATCAAATCATGACTATCCATTTAAATAATTATAACGAAATCAATTATACATAAACCATAATTGAAATCAAAATTCCTTACCATTCAAAAGCCATTCTATATCTCAAAAATCATTATGTATTTCAAAAATCATATCAGATCTCAAAAATCATAATCAGATCTCAAAACTCATTTTGTATCTCAAAAATCATTCTTTATCTCACCAACTATGCAAGACTAATCCGAAAGGGCCATATTCGATGTGATTCTAACTCCATATGGTCGAGGAGGTCGAATCATCGTGCACAGTACCATCACAATAATGAATCTTCCGCAAGGGCCATAACGATAAAATAAACTTAGATCTAACCTCAAATCAGAGGAAAATCTAAGCCTGCACGCACTCATGGTAATCAAAACACAACTAACTCCATTGTCTTCTCAACAAATGAGAGAGACGGGTAATAACCTAGTCAAGCATCTATAGTGAGATATAAAACAATATCACAATCCATTTAGTGAGCATAAATCACAATACAATTCGATTCAAAGTCAATTTCAATATCCAATAAAGTTTTATGCTCATCACAATTCAAATCATACAATTGCATTTTTCCATGAAAATTGCCATCACAATTCAAAACATGTTCTATCACAATTTTCTAAAACATAATTTATTCAATCCATAACAATGCTTAATACTTATGGAAATACCATTTCACAAAGCTAAAATCATACATACTATAGCAATTTCAATAATAATTGAATTAAATCCAATGCCTGTTAAACATAGTTCATAATCATATAAAATATTCAGAACAAAATCAGTTAAAAACTAGTTGTGCACAAACCTCTGATGACTGTCTCCTGGTCTGGACTCAGTGTTTCCTCCCCTTTCCCTGAGTCTTTACTAACTGAGAAACACAATTTGAAGTGTTTCAGTACTAAATTAAACTATCTCTATCGATAATGTTTGACAATTAATTCACTGAAATCTATTATTTGCTTAATCACTTAATATATCGACCCTCAATATTTTCTAGGTAAATTAGGTTTTGGTGTCCTTAATATGTCACATTCGATAATGTTTTAGGATTGGTACGTTTTACCAAACTCATTTCCTTGTTTAGTGCATTTTCTTGCAATTTGCTGGATTCCGGGATACTAATTTGACCTAACCGGACGACCTAGTTCCCTCGGTCTTCGGGTTTCGGTCAAAACTACAAACTTGTAGATCTATGTCTTATGGAACGCGGCGCAAAATTTCAGGTCAATCTGAGTTAAGTAGACCAAGTTATGGTCATTACACTATTGCTAGTCAAATGGCATCAAATTAGGTCATTTTTAGGTCAATTTGGTCAACTTTGGTTCGGCCAGTTTTTGGACCCGAACTTGTGCAAGCTTTTTGACTTGCTTCTGGTCATTTCTGGGTTTTGGTGTCTTCATAAGACTTGTAGGTATGGGTCTTAACTATTCATGGTTAACATTTCAGGTCAATTGGACCTTTTTTGAGTGAGTTATGGCCTAAACACTCACTGCTGCCCAATTGGTCATTTTTCAGGTCCTAATTGTACCTAATCCGAATTGGTCATTTTCTTAGGTCACCTTGCAAGCAGAATTTTTGTATGTTTTCTCAATGAAAGTTGGCACATTTTGTGCCTAGTTCCACCTCTAATTGGTCTCATACCAATTGAGGTTACACATTTAAACTTATTGGCTAAAATGTACACTGCCCTTGGTTACTTTGCTTAACACACATCAATTACACACATTTACCTTGCAATATGTTTACTTCCCTACCAAATCTGTTTTGGTACATTACCAAAACTATATATTACTTTACATTAACATCACTTTGGGCAGATTACAATTATCCTCAACATACCAAATATAACTCTAATTCCCAAAGTTCAAATACCATTACACATACACATAAACATCACTAGTTTTTTACATATACTTTACACAACAATTTCATACACATATCCTTCAATCCTTAATGCCACAATTCTGCCCATATCTTCATGAACACATACACTTATCCAAGAGTTTCAAGGCTGCCGAAATTGTCCTTCAACACCAAAGTGTCCTACAATTCATTAAATCCCATTCCAAGTGCAAAATTCACCATATACATGTGAAGTAATTCACTAGGTTATTAAATCATTATGATCAACATCATTTCTCATCAAATATATGCACAATTATTTCATCAATTACATGACTCCATGGCTGTCCAAAATGAACACAACAATGACTCTTCAAATTCAAAAATTTTCTTCACAAATCCAACACCCATAACATGCACGCAAAGTTTAACAAAGCAAAGTTCAAAAATGTAAACTTACCTTATGGTTGGAACTTGCCAAACCTTGATTAAACTTCTCAAATTTGGTATCAAGCTCTTCCTTATGATGTGTAGACAATTTTTGATGAAGGAACCTAAGTGATTGGAGTTGAAATGGAGGGTGTTAAGTGAGCTTGAAGAAAATGGCCATGGAGTTTTCCTTTTCCTTCAATTCGGCATGGATGGAGCATTTGGAGAAGATGAAGTTTCTGATTGCATTTTAGGTGTACACATGTCCCACTTAACTCTTAGTTTATTCCTTTAGTGGCCCACTCACTCACTTAATCATATAATATGTTAAACTTTCCTTAATCCCACATTAAACCCTTAATTCTCACTATTTACTTTAGGTACCACTAAATTAATTTTTCATTTTATTTTCTAAGTGTAATATTATTTTTTTAATGGACATTTAGGTCAAAAGACACCTTGGGATGTCAAATGACCATAATGCCCCTGTTTGGGTTGCATTCCCGATTTTTCGGTATCACCGGGTTTTGTCCGTTTTTCGATTTCTCACTTTTCTTTGTACTAATTATTTAATTTTTCTTTGATCTTTCTAGTGATATTTATTCTTCAATAAGGGTCTATTTATGTCCTAAAAATGTTTTCCAGGGTTCCCCGCAGTCCAGGGCTAGTCAACGGTCCACGCCGTGAGTTCCCGGTGCGGTCACCCATCGCTAGGATTCCCGGCTCGCTTAACTTGGCTACATTTCTTTGCTATTATTTTTCCTTTGTTTTTCTTGTATTTTTCTTTTCTTGTATTTCATTATTTTATGTCTCTCCACTCATATTGAAGTGTAGTTCTAGGCATCCTAGCTGTCCGGACAACACTGGTCACCGGAGCAGCAGAACGCACTACCGAACTTAGGGGTGTTACATTAAGCAACTATTTGACTAACAAATAAAAGAGGTTAAAAGAAGACCAAAATAACAAAAAAATGCAGCAGCCATCCCTCCTTTCCCATTGCAGCCGAAATCCCTTCACCATGCTCCTCCATTTTTGGTTCTTGAAAGCTTCAAATTTCCATGCTTCCTCACCCTAAAACCCATAAGTCCCTTCATCAAAAATTAATCCCACACCTAGACAAAGCTTTTGGCAGCCAAGAAAAGGAAGAAAAGTGAAGTTTTGAGTTGGGAAAAATCTGCCCTATTCAAGGTTAGTGCACATATATACTTAAATCTCCTTTATTCCATGTTAAAGCCTCAAAGTGAGCAAGAATTTGTCACTTAAATGAATGAAATTTATGTTTATGCATGCCTTGAATTTTGGCAGCCCTAAGGAAGGAACAATAATGGAGTGTTTTGATGGTTTTAATGGACTTAGAATGAATTGGAGATTATGTTTAAGTTATATACCTACATAGATAATGAATTAGTGTGTTTAACCAAGGTGTATGGGTAATTTGGAATGGAAACTAGGGTTTTGAGGGTGAAAATGTGGACTTGGCTTATGAAATTGTTAAAGGACATTCTAATGGTCAATTAGTGACCATTTGAGGAAATTTAACCATAATTTGGACTGAAAAATAGCTTGGCAAAGAGAGTGACTATGCAGCCTAAGGACAAGAAAGAAAGGTGACTGAAATTTCAGTCCAATTACACAGCCATAACTTTGGCTGTGTTAGTCCAATTGGTGTTTGGCCAATTGGACATGAAACTAGGCTTATAATGGCACATTTTTGCTGAAGAAACCATGCCCAAAAGACCAAAGCAAGAGGACCAAAACTTGGCCCCAATCCGATACCCTGAACTGATTCTCAGACTGACCAAATGAACAAGAATCGCTCATTTGGCCATAACTCACTGTAGATTTGGTCAATTGACCTGAAATTTTTACAGCAAAAACGAAGACATATACAAACAACTTTTATGAAGGAACCTACCCCAAATTATGGCCAGAACCAATTCAAACATGCACTCACGATCTGCTCATGTTATCAGAGATATGGTAATTTCTGCAGAATGGTAATCCGGCCAGCTGTGGTTTTTGGACCATATCTGGAGCTACAAAACTCCAAATGGAGTGATTCAAAAAAGGAAATTCAACTAGACAAAATAAGGAACAACTTTCATGTTTGCCATTTCTTCAAATTCCCACTGTAACAGGGCGCAGTGGAACAGTAAAGTTGGGTCTCCAAAACTGAAAATTCTGCCCTCCTAGATTTAAGTTGAGAAATGGAAATGGCAATCAATTCCAACAAGTTTTAAATACAAAATGTGGTATGTTTGGGGTGTTAAAACTAATACACATATTTTCTATCCAAAAGTCAACATTTTTGTTGACCAATGAGGTGAATAGTGACCCCAAAACTTGAAATGCACAAATTGAAGAATTTAAAAGTTTCAAATGCCGTAGTATACCTAACATGATTGGTTTGGATAGTTTGGCATGCCAATAGGGTTCAATTAGCAGTACTGCACATGGCAAAAATGCCATTCTGTGATTTCATGGCTTTTAGCCATTCTGACTTTGCATTGAGACTTGGCCTTGTGCCTGAGATCATTTACAGCTTGGTAGCTGTTCTGTTGCACACCGGGTGATGCATATGCGACCGATGGTGTGACGGCCCGAGGTACTAGATACCCAGTGCCAGTTTATCCGTTATCCAGTCCAGTCGTCTAGTGTAGGTTACTTGGGCAACCAAATGAATGAAAGTGAACAAAGTTACTGAATTAATGTATATATAACCAAACTAAACAAATGAATCATACACATTCACTATATATTTGTTTTCTTGCTATTTTCTTTTATTTTATTATTGCACCACTAAGCATTATTGCTTAGCGCGTTGCTTTTGCCACGCGTAGGTACTGGAGATACAGATCGTAAGCCCAGTAGACCGCATACTGGGTAAGTCCATCCTACAGTTCTGCACAGTGTCCGTGTCACCTCGTCACCTGCAGTGCATTGGTAGGACACTAGATGTCATTTTGTCATTTTGTAATTAATTTTTATTTTCTCATATGTACTTGGGATTTATGTAATGTATTTTGAGGTTCATGTAAATAATAAAGATTTATGGTTATGTATGGAAGTAATTTGAGTATTTAATTGTTGTTTATATATGAGAACCCTGAGAAAGGGATGTTTGAGAAATGAAAAGGTTATTGAGACCTGAAATTGAAAAATTGTTGAGATCTTGATATTGAGTTCAGTGATGATATTAGAGTTGAGAATGAATGAATTTGTTATTGGAAGTGTTTTTAACAGGTTCCGAAGAACGGTTTTCTCCATTTTTAGCCGGTACTCCGCCGGATTTTTTATAAAATTTTCGGAACCTCAAATAAATAAAAATTTTGCTAAAGGGCTTAAATAAAGTATGTTTCATAAATTATATCCAAAAAGCATGATATAAATTAATTAAGGTATATTAGAGTGTGCCGGTACACCGTGTGGCATTTCTTACTCGGGTATACTGTACACGGGTAATGGGTGTCACATTTAGTAGTATCAGAGCACGGTTTAGGCGTTTCTGGGCCTAGATTGAGTCCATACCATGCATTGCATTTGTAAGAGTCGAGGTGACACTAACGCAGATCTGTTTATCTTTATTATTTTGAATAGGATATGGACCCTTCATCTCAGAGAGCCGTTGAGGAGGAAGTGGAGAGTCATGCTCCACCTGCAGCAGCTAAGACTGGGGGCATGAGGGAATCTACTCCGCCAGCTCAGCCTCCACAGGCCATGTTCCAACAAATGGCTGACTTCTTTAGACAAATGGCTGGGATAATGCCAGCACCACCACCACCCCCACCCACACAGTAAATCACACTGGAAAGACTAAGAAAGTTTGGAGTCAGGACTTCAATGGCAAGAGAGAAGATGACTCATGGCCGAGAATTGGTTGAATGCAATGTGCAGAGTCCTAAAACAACTCCACTGCACTCCAGAGCCAAACCTGGAAGCTGCCATATCTTTGCTGCAAGACGATGCATATGAGTGGTGGGACATTGTGTCCAGTGAAGTGCAGCCAGAAGCTGTAACTTGGGACTTCTTCCTCTCTGAATTCAAGAAGAAATATGTGGGTACTGTATACCTAAAAGAGAGAAGAAGAGAGTTTATTAACCTGAGGCAGAGACAGCTGTCAGTGGCCGAATATGAGAAGGAATTCGTAAGATTAAGCCGCTATGGAAGGGAGATAGTCCCTAATGAAGTTGAAAGGTGTAAGAGATTCGAAGAGGGACTAAATGATAACATCAAGATCCAGTTCACTGCCTTGGGAATCACAGAATTTACCAAGTTAGTGGAAGCTGCAATAAAGGTTGAAAAAGTAAGAATCAGTGAGCAGACCAGAAGGGAGAGACAGCAGAAGAGGGGACCGGGTGTTAGTAGTATGCCCTAGAGCATATCATTTAGTATGTATCTTGTACATATTTTTAATAATAAAAGGCATTTCCACTTTTCTGTTTACATAATATATTTATGTGTAATAGAAAAGGTCCATTGATATTTTGTTAGAAATATTATTCTTAAGTTGTTAAGAATATGAGTCACAATATTTCTAGCACAAAGTATCATAAATAGGTTCACATTCGAGGATACTTCATAATAAGGACATGACTTATCCAGAAAGATTGTATTCATGTTTGTTCCCAAGTTATTTATATGAGATATAAATAAGATGGAATGGTGAGTCTCATGTCATATAACAAACATGATAGGCACTTATAAATGATAAGTAGGTCAACAGTGACACTTATGACAAGCACATGGAGTTTACTCTTGTCAATGTTTTGTCATAAATCATATCAGTGCATATAATCTTTAGACCTGAGATAGCACAGTTATCTTGTATATAGGTAGTTTGAGTTTGATACTGCTTTCATACTTGTACTATGTATGGGTATATGGGCATGTGTTGGCTCCTACTAGTTATATATGGAGGTAGGTGTTGATCAAGATGGAATCTGTTCCTCTAAGTAAATAGAGATAAAATCCTATGTTCATTTAATTGTTCTTGATGTTTCAAGTTCCTGGCCAGGACATATAGATTTATTCAGAAAAGAGTTTCTGATGAGAAAAATCTTTTAATCAAGAAATGGAATTAAAAGAGAGCATAATATTCATAGCAAATGGAGTTTGGCATAAACCATGACTCCAGCTTGAGTTGGGATTTTGTAACAGAGAGATTCTAGTGCATGGTAACATATGATTATAGGTTCGTTTAAGGTAAATCTTATTACTAATTGGGTGGCCATGGCATGCTATGCTAGGTGTTAACCATGGTCTATGAGGTTCATAAAATGATTTAGAGAAATCATTTATGGTAAGAAAGAGTTCTGATGATATTAAGAGTTGATATCATGTCTCATTGCCAATTAGTGATGAGCCTAGTAAGTCACACACATACACAAGTTATCACCTATTTAAATATGATTTAATTAATTAATTAAAGAGTTTAATTGATTAATTAAATAGATTTGGTTTGCAATTAAATTGCAAAGTCCCTAGCATGACTTGAAACCAAATCTAGATTATTGTATGTAGTATAAATTAAATTTATATTTAAAGTGTTTAAATATGAATTTAATTGATGAGAAATTAATTCATAGAGATTAATTAATTAATTTATATTTGATATAAATTAATTAGAAGAAGAAAATAATTATTTTGGGTTAAGAACTCAAAATTAAGACACAGGGGCATTTTGGTCATTTCACAGTGTGACACGTGGCACCATGAGATGGTGACACATGGCATAACACATAAGCTTGCCAAATGTTTTTTTTTAATCATGTAAGATGATTAAAATCAAGATTAAATATAGGTTTGACACTTGGCACAATGTGATTGGGTCACTTAAACCTAGAGCTAATCAAAAGGTGACATGTGGCTAGGGTTTAATGTGTTAACCTAGCTATTTAAGTGTGGTTATGAAAAGAAAACATAACCAGCAGCCTCTCCTCTCAATTGTCACGCCACTTTGAGCCTCTCCAGCTATTTCTCTTCATCTCTCATCAATTCAAAGAGATTAGCCATCAATCTCTTGAATTAAGAACACTAGAAATTGTTTCTAGTGTCCTGTTTACATCTCTAATCTCTTAAAAGGCAGAACTTGAATTTCTAATTAATAGAAAAGGGTTTAGAAGCTGTTCAAGGGCTGCCATAGGTGTTCTTGGTGTGGACAAGCTAGAGGGACAACATCTAGTGTCCTGAAGACGAATCTCAAAGGCGCAGACACGCTGCAGCACATCAAGAGGTTAGTGTAATCGTTCTTGATTTAATCTAGGGTTCTAAAATTAATCTGATTAATTTTAAAATCTTAAATGGCAAATACAGATCCAAAAACATATTAAAAGAGTTTTAATATGTTGTTTATCATTGAAATCAAATAGATAAAAATAAATCTTGCATGGTGCATGTGACCCTAGGTGAAAATTTTTGAATTCAATGGTATAAACTTGTGTTTTTCACGCTTCTGCTCCTTCAATTGGTACCAGAGCCACTATATTTACCATTTAGATTGTTGATTATATGATTTAATTGTGTGTTTGATCATGAGATCAAGAGATTCATTGCTGGTTGGATCATGAGGTGTGGCGTCACACATGGTGAAGCCACCATTGGTGGCGGTAACATTGGTTCCATGGGTGGTTCAAGGTTTGGCTTTTAATTCTGCAATTGTTGTATGATCTAAGGCCTATTCTTTGACTAATTAAAGTGTTTAATTAGTTTTTTTAATCACACAATTAAATTATGATTCAAATCAAAATTTTAAAAAATGTTTGAATGTGATTCAAATCTGAATTTTAAAAGTTGTTTGAATGTGATTCAAATCTAAATTTTTAAAGTTGTTTGAATCATATTTAAATCTGATTTTTTAAAATTGATTCAATAAAATTCAGATCTGATTTTTTAAAAAATATTTGAATGTGATTCAAATTTGATTTTTTAAAAAATGTTTGAATGTGATTCAAATCTGAATTTTTGAAGATGTTTGAATGTGATTCAAATCTGAATTTTTAAATTTGTTTGAATGAGATTCAAATATGAATTTTTAAATTTATTTGAATCATATTCAAATCTGGATTTTTAAGTTGAATATGAGATATTCAATTTAATTTAAGTATGTATGTTTTATTTAATTGTTAAATAGTGATATGCATGATGGATGATCATGGACTATAAAAGACTAATGTGATTGGATTTATTTCTTTTATGTTTCTTTGGGATTGTAAATTAATTAATTTATTTTAATTTATTTTGGGCATGTATTATTAAGTTTGTAATATTTTTGGGTTGTAATTTCATTTATTTAAGTTCTTGTAAATTCGCCTTGGTATGCCAAGGATTACAATGTAATATTGGATTGCAAGAAGTTCAAGGAGGTCAAGAGCATTGGTGGGACCAGTGGGAGGAATTCAATATCAAGTGTTGATTATGTACTCCTTCAGCAACTCTTGTAAAATGAATGAATGAAATGCACCTAGGAATGCCCGATTCAATTCTTGGTGGCTCAATTGAATCCCTTAGAAAGTCCATGATCATACCATATTTACTGCTTATCCATGAATGTATGAGATGTATGGGAATGTATGCAATTATATGATATATGCATGCTAAATGGATAATGTGCAAAGTGAGACCTTAATAGTAATTAGGATGGCTATAAAATCTTCCAAACAAATGATTAAGTTGGAAATGTTATAATTAAAGTAATTATAACATAAGCCCTCCATTGGGGCAATTATTTTAAGAAATTTTAAATAGTTGCATGAGATGCAATTAATTTAAGAGATTTTCTTAAGAATAATTGTTAAGCATGAGATGTTGTAAATATGTAAATGGTTTGGTGGCCAATATTGGATGTACCTGAGGACATTAAAATTATTTGCATAATTATCGCTCAATGGGATCAACTTAACTAATGCAAGATAAGTCAATAATGGATGTACCTGAGATTTTGAGCATTAGGGGCTAGGTAAAGGATTGAACCTCACATGAGATGTGATGGGCAAGGAGTTGCTCACTTATAGTTTATTGTAATTCCAATAATGGATGTACCTGAGGATGATCAATAGAATTATAAGAATTCAATCACCCACTAGAAATCCATCCAACTAGGATTTCCGTTTTCTACTTTGGAAGTGTAGGATTCATTAAGTTAGTGGGAGGACCAATTTGATTAAAAGACCATAATCATTTTGGTTAATTACATGATACATTTACTAATTAATCTGGTTATTTTCTGCAGATTAATTTTACGATAAAAATGAGCACAAAACAACCACCACCATCCAATATCTTTGCAAGCATACTTGATCACAACAGGTTGACAGGACCTAATCTGTCTGATTGGCTAAGAAATTTGAAACTTGTCCTGAACCTTGAACATATAGGATATGTTCTAGATTCAAATGTTCCTGGTCCCTTACCTCCAGAGGCCACACAAGAGGAACATGAAACTTTGGACAAGTGGAAGGAGCATGATATGAGAGCTAAGTGTTACATGCTTGCTTCTATGAGTAATGAGTTCTGAAGCAACATGAGAACATGCCGAGTGCAGTGAGATCCTCCTTCACCTACAAGAGTTGTATGGTGAGCACAGCAGAATGCTAGGTATAAGATATCTAGAGCAGTTATTCCGTATGAGGATGTCCGAGGGACAGAATGTTGGGGATCATGTCCACAAGATGATTGGTGACAAGCGCTTGGAACATCTTGACTTCAACATGGATTTCCAACTACAAATGGATTTGATCCTTCACCTTCCCGAGTCTTTTGGGAATTTTGTGACAAATTTCTATATGACTAAACAGAATGCACCTTAGCCGAATTACTCAACATGCTGGTTATTGCCCAAAAGAATATGCTGTGCAATAAAGGAAAAGAGGTAGCTTTGTTGCATCTTCTTCACTGGAAAGTCCAACAAGAAGAAGGGCAATAAGAAAAAGAAACCTCGATTCTGGTCCTTCTAAGAAAATAGCTAAACAGAAAAGGAAGACTAAAGTCGATGGAGGCAAAGGAAAGTGTTTCCATTGCCAAAAGGATGGGCCTGAAAAGGCGCCCAGTATCTTGCTTCTATGAAGGACAAGTATGATACACCTTCGGAAGGTATGTTAATATCTTGTTATTTAGATTCTAATGATACTTATAGTTCATATAAAGCTTGGGTTTTAGATACTGGTGCCAATTCTCACATTTCTAATGATATGCAGGAACTAGCAAACAGTAGCAGCTTGCGTTCTCAAGATATTAGAGTCCGGATTGGCAATGGCTCAACTGTTGAAGCTTTAGCCATAGGATCTAAATCTTTTTACATGTTTGGACATGTTTTGTGTTTGGATAATATTTTATATGTACCTGATGCTTTTAAGAACATCATTTCTATATCTAGTTTGACTAGAAATGGCTATCAATTTGATTCACAGATGATGTTTGATATATTTATTTTTGAAATAAATATGTTGGTTCGTGTTATATGAATGATGGTCTTTATTATTTGGATAATAATGACAAACACAAATTGAATGCAAGTGATCTAAAAGAATACAATGCCATGGTGAAAACCAACTCAAGTTCAAAATATATTTGGCACTTAAGGTTATGTCATGTTGCATAAGATAGGATTGCAAAATTGGAGAAAATGGGGATTCTATCCTCATTGGGCTCTGAGCCTACTCCAACTTGTGAATCTTGCCTTCAAGGCAAAATGACTAGATCACCCTTTGTTGGACAAGGGCTAAGAGCTGAAAATATTTTGGAACTAATACATAGTGATGTATGTGGTCCGTTTAAAGAAATGGCTAGGGGGCTTTCATTATTTTATTACCTTTACTGATGATAAATCAAGGTTTGGGTATTTGTATTTGATGAAATACAAACATGAATCCTTTGAAAAGTTTAAGGAATTTAAATCTGAAGTAGAAAATCAAACAGAAAAAAGTATTAAAGCTCTTTGATCAGATCGTGGAGGTGAATATTTGAGTACTGAATTTGATGAATACTTGAGAGAGCATGGCATTGTTTCTCGGTGACTCCTCCAGAACGCATACGGTGAATGGTGTATCTGAAGGAGAAATCGTACCTTATTGGATATGGTACATAGTATGATGAGCTATCTTGATATGCCAATCTCGGTTTGGGGATTTGCATTAGAATCAGCTTTATATATTCTGAATAGGATTCCATCAAAATCAGTTTCTTCCACACCTTATGAGATATGGCATGGAAGAAAACCAAGTCTTAAGCATGTTAAGATTTGGGGTTGTCCAGCTTATATCAAAAAGCTGAACACTGATAAATTGGAGACCAGATCAGAAAGAGGTCGATTTGTTGGATATCCAAAAGATAGTTTTGGATATTATTTTTATTTGCCTACTTCACAAAAGGTTGTGATAAGTAGAGATGCCACATTTCTTGAACAACAGTTTGTCCAAGAAGGAGGCAAAGGAAGGCAAATAGAGTTAGAATGTGAGAATTCTAACCAACCAACAGATCAGATGGATATAGATCCATCTAGTCAACCTATACCCATTGATGAAACATCTACAGCTGTTCCTCGTAGAACAATCAGGGTATCTCACCCACCAATGAGATATGGTTTTCTTCATGAAGAAGAACAAGAGTTGTCTACTCATGAAGAAGTAGATCATGGAGATGATCCACTTACCTATGAAGAAGCTATATCAGATATAGACTCTTCAAAATGGATTGATGCTACGAAATCCGAGATTGATTCCATGTATAAGAATCAAGTTTGGGATCTTGTTGACCCACCTGAAGGTATTGTACCTATAGGGAACAAATGGGTTTTCAAGAAGAAAATTGGTTCTGATGGAAAGGTAGAGACCTATAAGGCAAGGCTAGTAGCGAAAGGGTTTCGCCAAAGGCAAGGAATAGACTATGAGGAGACTTTCTGCTTTGTTGCCATGCTTAAATCAATTAGGATTTTATTAGCAATAGCTGCATACTATGATTATGAGATTTGGCGGATGGATGTCAAAGCGACTTTTCTCAATGGATACATTGAAGAAAACATTTTCATGGAACAACCTAGGGATTTGAATCCCAAGATGGTTCCAAGGTATGCAAGCTAAGCGATCCATTTATGGGTTGAAACAAGCTTGAGGAGTTGGAACATCCGTTTTGATGAAGCCATTAAATCTTTTGGTTTTATCAAAAATGAGGATGAGCCATGTGTATATAAGAAGGTTAGTGTGATGCTATCACTTTCCTTGTCTTATATGTGGATGACATCTTGTTGATGGGTAATGATACGGGTATGTTGACGACTATAAAGGTATGGTTGTCAAATACATTCTCCATGAAAGATTTAGGGGAGACAACCTATATTCTTGGGATTCGCATCTATAGAGATAGAGCGAAAAGAATAATTGGTTTATCCCAAAGTCTATACTTGGAAAAGGTGTTAAAGAGGTTTAACATGCTTGATTCCAAGAGAGGATTGTTACAGTGAGACATGGTATCCACCTTTCTAAAGAGATGTCTCCAAAGACACTGAAGAAAGAGATAAGATGGCGAGATTCCATATGCTTGGCTATTGGAAGTTTAATGTATGCAATGTTGTGTACTAGGCGGATATCGCATATCTCGTTAGTTTGACTAGCGGTATCAATCCAATCAGGTTTGGAACATTTGGATAGTATCAAGAATATCCTTAAGTACTTGAGAAGAACTAAGGATTTATTCTTGATTTATGGAGGTGGAGACTTGCAATTGGATGGTTATCACGATTACGATTTCCAATCGGATATCGATGATAGAAAGTCTACCTGGATATGTGTTCATTTGTAATGGAGGTGCGATCGGTTGGAAGAGTTCCAAGCGAGCACATTGCAGATTCCACTCACGAAATTTGAGTATATTCTTGCATCGGATGCTACAAAAGAAGCTATTTGGATAAAGAAGTTCGTGACAGAACTTACAGTAGTTCCTTCCATTGAGTCAGCAGTTCCATTACACTGTGACAACAATGGAGCAGTCATACAGGCTAAGGAACCAAGGTCTCACCAGAAATCCAAACACATAGAAAGGCGCAACCACATTATCAGAGAAATAGTTGGGCGAGGCGATGTAGCCATGCAGAAAATAACATCAGCTGAAAATCCAGCTGATCCATTCACTAAGCCTATGTCACAGACTCAATTAGACCGACATCTTGAGAAGATAGGTCTAAGATATTGTAATGAATGGCTCTAGTGCTAGTGGGAGATTGTTAGTAGTATGCCCTAGAGCATATCATTTAGTATGTATCTTGTACATATTTTTAATAATAAAAGGCATTTCCACTTTTCCGTTTACATAATATATTTATGTGTAATAGAAAAGGTCCATTGATATTTTGTTAGAAATATTATTCTTAAGTTGTTAAGAATATGAGTGACAATATTTCTAGCACAAAGTATCATAAATAGGTTCACATTCGAGGATACTTCATAATAAGGACATGACTTATCCAGAAAGATTGTATTCATGTTTGTTCCCAAGTTATTTATATGAGATATAAATAAGATGGAACGGTGAGTCTCATGTCATATAACAAACATGATAGCCACTTATAAATGATAAGTAGGCCGAATCAGTGACACTTATGACAAGCACATGGAGTTTACTCTTGTCAATGTTTTGTCATAAATCATATCAGTGCATATAATCTTTAGACCTGAGATAGCACAGTTATCTTGTATATAGGTAGTTTGAGTTTGATACTGCTTTCATACTTGTACTATGTATGGGTATATGGGCATGTGTTGGCTCCTACTAGTTATATATGGAGGTAGGTGTTGATCAAGATGGAATCTATTCCTCTAAGTAAATAGAGATAAAATCCTATGTTCATTTAATTGTTCGATGTTTCAAGTTCTGGCAGACAGATAGATTTATTCGAGAAAGAGTTTACGATGAGAAAAATCTTTTAATCAAGAACTGGAATTAAAAGAGAACATAATATTCATAGCAAATGGAGTTTGACATAAACCATGACTCGGCTTGAGTTGGGATTTTGTAATGAGAGAGATTCTAGTGCATGGTAACATATGATTATAGGTTCATTTAAGGTAAATCTTATTACTAATTGGGTGGCCATGGCATGCTACGCTAGGTGTTAACCATGGTCTATGAGGTTCATAAAATGATTTAGAGAAATCATTTATGGTAAGAAAGAGTTCTGATGATATTAAGAGTTGATATCATGTCTCATTGCCAATTAGTGATGAGCCTAGTAAGTCACACACATACACAAGTTATCGCCTATTTAAATATGATTTAATTAATTAATTAAAGAGTTTAATTGATTAATTAAATAGATTTGGTTTGCAATTAAATTGCAAAGTCCCTAGCATGACTTGAAACCAAATCTAGATTATTGGATGTGTAGTATAAATTAAATTTATATTTAAAGTGTTTAAATATGAATTTAATTGATGAGAAATTAATTAATAAAGATTAATTAATTAATTTATATTTGATATAAATTAATTAGAAGAAGAAAATAATTATTTTGGGTTAAGAACTCAAAATTAACACACAGGGGCATTTTGGTCATTTCACAGTGTGACACGTGGCACCATGAGATGGTGACACATGGCATAACACATAAGCTTGCCAAATGTTTTTTTTTAATCATGTAAGATGATTAAAATCAAGATTAAATATAGGTTTGACACTTGGCACAATGTGATTGGGTCACTTAAACCTAGAGCTAATCAAAAGGTGACATGTGGCTAGGGTTTAATGTGTTAACCTAGCTATTTAAGTGTGGTTATGAACAGACAACATAACCAGCAGCCTCTCCTCTCAATTGTCACGCCACTTTGAGCCTCTCCAGCTATTTCTCTTCATCTCTCATCAATTCAAAGAGATTAGCCATCAATCTCTTGAATTAAGAACACTAGAAATTGTTTCTAGTGTCCTGTTTATCTCTAATCTCTTAAAAGCGAACTTGAATTTCTAATTAATAGAAAAGGCTTTAGAAGCTGTTCAAGGGCTGCCATAGGTGTTCTTGGTGTGGACAAGCTAGAGGACAACATCTGGTGTCACGAAGATGAATCTCAAAGCGCAGACACTGCGGCACATCAAGAGGTTAGTGTAATCGTTCTTGATTTAATCTAGGGTTCTAAAATTAATCTGATTAATTTTAAAATCTTAAATGGCAAATACAGATCCAAAACATATTAAAAGAGTTTTAATATGTTGTTTATCATTGAAATCAAATAGATAAAAATAAATCTTGCATGGTGCATGTGACCCTAGGTGAAAATTTTTGAATTCAATGGTATAAACTTGTGTTTTTCACGCTTCCGCTCCTTCACCGGGTCAGTCTAGTTCAGCTCCTGCATTTGGGAGGAAGTTCAAGGGTCCCCCTGCACAGAGTTCAGCTCAGCCATAGGGTCGAGTCGGTCTCGGGGCCAGCCACGATTCACCCCTAGGAGAGGTCGGTCCACACCATCGGTGGCAGCTCTCCAGGGATGGGGTTCAGGGGACCAGCCCCAGCATCTTCTGCATGTCCACACTGCCTGAAGTGGCACAAGGGGGAGTGTTGGAGAGTAACTGGTGCCTGCTTGAGGTGTGGGTCAACAGAGCATCAGTTAAGGAACTGTCCACGTAGAACTACTACAGCTGCTCCAACACAAGCAGACAGACCTGCTCCTGCACCACAGAGAGGTAGAAAATCTAGTAAATCTGAGGTTGTTGGACCATCACAGAGGCCTGCATCTGAGCCAGTAGAGAGGCCTGACAACAGACCACCAGCAAGAAATTATGCCCTGAGAGCTCAGGAGGAGCAAGATGCCCCGGACGTCATCAGGGGTACGTTCTCCCTCTACACTACACCTGTGCATGCATTGGTGGATCCAGGATCCACTCATTCCTACATTTGCATCAACTTACCCGTAGAAAGGGGATACTAGTAGGGGAGAGTGACCAAGATATTCTGGTCACTAATCCATTGGGCCACAGTGTGGTAGTGAACAAAGTATACAAGGGTTGCCCGTTAAGGATTCAGGGGTATGAATTCTTGGCAGACCTAATTGAGTTGCCCTTCCATGAGTTTGACGTGATATTGGGAATGGACTGGTTGTCACGTCATCAAGCAATAGTTGATTGCAAATTGAAGAGAATCTCTAAAAACTTCAGAGGGTAATAAGATCATAGTTGTGGGGGAAAGGACAGATTTCTTGTCCAATGTCATCTCAGCCACAGTTGCAAGAAGAATGATGAGAAAAGGCTGTGAAGCCTACCTAGCACATGTGGTGGATACTAGGCAGGCTAAGCCAAACCTGAGTGACATACCCACAGTGAGAGACTTCCCAGAGGTATTTCCTGAAGAGTTGCCTGGTTTGCCACCAGAAAGGGAAGTTGAATTTGCTATTGAGACATGAAGGAGCGGAAGCGTGAAAAACACAAGTTTATACCATTGAATTCAAAAATTTTCACCTAGGGTCACATGCACCATGCAAGATTTATTTTTATCTATTTGATTTCAATGATAAACAACATATTAAAACTCTTTTAATATGTTTTTGGATCTGTATTTGCCATTTAAGATTTTAAAATTAATCAGATTAATTTTAGAACCCTAGATTAAATCAAGAACGATTACACTAACCTCTTGATGTGCTGCAGTGTGTCTGCGCCTTTGAGATTCGTCTTCAGGACACCAGATGTTGTCCCTCTAGCTTGTCCACACCAAGAACACCTATGGCAGCCCTTGAACAGCTTCTAAAGCCTTTTCTATTAATTAGAAATTCAAGTTATGCCTTTTAAGAGATTAGAGATGTAAACAGGACACTAGAAACAATTTCTAGTGTTCTTAATTCAAGAGATTGATGGCTAATCTCTTTGAATTGATGAGAGATGAAGAGAAATAGCTGGAGAGGCTCAAAGTGGCGTGACAAATGAGAGGAGAGGCTGCTGGTTATGTTTTCTTTTCATAACCACACTTAAATAGCTAGGTTAACACATTAAACCCTAGCCACATGTCACCTTTTGATTAGCTCTAGGTTTAAGTGACCCAATCACATTGTGCCAAGTGTCAAACCTATATTTAATCTTGATTTTAATCATCTTACATGATTAAAAAACATTTGGCAAGCTTATGTGTTATGCCATGTGTCACCATCTCATGGTGCCACGTGTCACACTGTGAAATGACCAAAATGACCCTGTGTCTTAATTTTGAGTTCTTAACCCAAAATAATTATTTTCTTCTTCTAATTAATTTATATCAAATATAAATTAATTAATTAATCTCTATTAATTAATTTCTCATCAATTAAATTCATATTTAAACACTTTAAATATAAATTTAATTTATACTACACATCCAATAATCTAGATTTGGTTTCAAGTCATGCTAGGGACTTTGTAATTTAATTGCAAACCAAATCTATTTAATTAATCAATTAAACTCTTTAATTAATTAATTAAATCATATTTAAATAGGTGATAACTTGTGTATGTGTGTGACTTACTAGGCTCATCACTAATTGGCAATGAGACATGATATCAACTCTTAATATCATCAGAACTCTTTCTTACCATAAATGATTTCTCTAAATCATTTTATGAACCTCATAGACCATGGTTAACACCTAGCATAGCATGCCATGGCCACCCAATTAGTAATAAGGTTTACCTTAAATGAACCTATAATCATATGTTACCATGCACTAGACTCTCTGCATTACAAAATCCCAACTCAAGTGGAGTTATGGTTTATGTCAAACTCCATTTGCTATGAATATTATGTTCTCTTTTAATTCCATTCTTGATTAAAAGATTTTCTCATCGAAACTCTTTTACGAATAAATCTATGTCTGGCCAGAACTTGAAACATCAAGAACAATTAAATGAACATAGGATTTTATCTCTATTTACTTAGAGGAACAGATTCCATCTTGATCAACACCTACCTCCATATATAACTAGCAGAGCCAACACATGCCCATATACCCATACATAGTACAAGTATGAAAGCGATATCAAACTCAAACTACCTATATACAAGATAATCGTGCTATCTCAGGTCTAAAGATTATATGCACTGATATGATTTATGACAAAACATTGACAAGAGTAAACTCCATGTGTTTGTCATAAGTGTCACTGGTTCGGCCTACTTATCATTTATAAGTGCCTATCAAGTTTGTTATATGGCATGAGACTCACCATTCCATCTTATTTATATCTCATATAAATAACTTGGGAACAAACATGAATACAATCTTTCTGGATAAGTCATGTCCTTATTATGAAGTATCCTCGATTGTGAACCTATTTATGATACTTCGTGCTAGAAATATTGTCACTCATATTCTTAGCAACTTAAGAATAATATTTCTAACAAAATATCAATGGACCTTTTCTATTACACATAAATATATTATGTAAACGGAAAAGTGGAAATGCCTTTATTAATAAAAATATGTACAAGATACATACTAAATGATATGCTCTAGGGCATACTACTAACAATCTCCCACTAGCACTAGAGCCATTCATTACAATATCTTAGACCTATCTTCTCAAGATGTCGGTCTAACTGAGTTTGTGAGAAAAGCTTAGTGAATGGATCAGCTGAATTTTCAGCTGATGCTATTTTCTGCATGGCTAAATCGCCTTGCCCAACTATATCTCTGATAATGCGGTAGTGCCTTTATATGTGTTTGGATTTTGGGTGAGACCTTAGTTCCTTAGCCTGTATGACTACTCCATTGTTGTCACAGTGTAGTGGAACTGCTGACTCAATGGAAGGAACTACTGTAAGTTCTGTCACGAACTTCTTCATCCAAACGACTTCCTTTGCGACATCGATGCGACAATATACTCGACCTCGATGAGTGGAATCTGCAATGCGTGCTCTGTTTGGAACTCTTCCAACCGATCGCACCTCCATTACAAATGAACACATATCCAGAGGTAGACTTTCTATCATCGATATCCGATTGGAAATCGAATCGGATAACCATCCAATTGCAAGTCTCCACCTCCATAAATCAAGAATAAATCCTTAGTTCTTCTCAAGTACTTAAGGATATTCTTGACGACTATCGATGTTCCAAACTGGATTGGATTGATACCGCTAGTCAAACTAACGACATATGCGATATCCGCCTAGTACACAACATTGCATACATTAAACTTCCAATAGCAAGCATATGGAATCTGGCCATCTTATCTCTTTCTTCAGGTGTCTTTGGAGACATCACTTTAGAAAGATGGATACCATGTCTCATTGGTAACAATCCTCTCTTGGAATCAAGCATGTTAAACCTCTTTAACACCTTTTCCAAGTATAGACTTTGGGATAAACCAATTATTCTTTTCGCTCTATCTCTATAGATGCGAATCCCAAGAATATAGGTTGCCTCCCCTAAGTCTTTCATGTAGAATTTATTTGAAAACCATACCATTATAGTCGTCAACATAACTGAATCATTACCCATCAACAGTATGTCATCCACATATAAGACAAGGAAAGTGATAGCACTGTCACTAACCTTCTTATATACACATGGCTCATCCTCATTTTTGATAAAACCAAAGGATTTAATGGCTTCATCAAAACGGATGTTCCAACTCCTCGAAGCTTGTTTCAACCCATAAATGGATCACTTTAGCTTGCATACCTTGGAACCATCTTGGGATTCAAATCCCCTAGGTTGTTCCATGAAAATGTTTTCTTCAATGTATCCATTGAGAAAAGCTGTTTTGACATCCATCTGCCAAAACTCATAATCATAGTATGCAGCTATTGCTAATAAAATCCTAATTGATTTAAGCATGGCAACAGGCGAGAAAGTCTCCTCATAGTCTATTCCTTGCCTTATAGGTCTCTACCTTTCCATCAGAACCAATTTTCTTCTTGAAAACCCATTTGTTCCCTATAGGTACAATACCTTCAGGTGGGTCAACAAGATCCCAAACTTGATTCTTATACATGGAATCAATCTCGGATTTCATTGCATCAATCCATTTTGAAGAGTCTATATCTGATATAGCTTCTTCATAGGTAAGTGGATCATCTCCATGATCTACTTCTTCATGAGTAGACAACTCTTGTTCTTCTTCATGAAGAAAACCATATCTCACTGGTGGGTGAGATACCCTGGTTGTTCTACGAGGAACAGATGTAGATGTTTCATCAATGGGTATAGGTTGACTAGATGGATCTATATCCATCTGATCTGTTGGTTGGTCAGAATTCTCCAATTCTAACTCTATTTGCCTTCCTTTGCCTCCTTCTTGAACAAACTGTTGTTCAAGAATGTGGCATCTCTACTTATCACAACCTTTTGTGAAGTAGGCAAATAAAAATAATATCCAAAACTATCTTTTGGATATCCAACAAATCGACCTTTTACGATCCGGTCTCCAATTTATCGTGTTCACTTTTGATATAAGTGGACAACCCCAAATCTTAACATGCTTAAGACTTGGTTTTCTTCCATGCCATATCTCATAAGGTGTGGAAGAAACTGATTTTGATGGAATCCTATTCAGAATATATAAAGCTGATTCTAATGCAAATCCCCAAAAGGAGATTGGCATATCAGTATAGCTCATCATACTACGTACCATATCCAATAGGGTACGATTTCTCCTTTCAGATACACCATTCAGTTGTGGCGTTCCTGGAGGAGTCAGCTGAGAAACAATGCCATGCTCTCTCAAGTATTCATCAAATTCAGATTGCTATACTCTGGCCAGTGGAAACACTTTCTTACTGGCAATGGAAACACTTTCCTATTGACAATGGAAACACTTTCCTGTTGGCAGTGGAAACACTTTCCTTTGCCTTCATCAGCTTTAGTCTTCCTTTTCTGTTTAGCTATTTTCTTGGAAGGACCAGGACTCTGAGGTTTCTTTTTCTTATTGCCATTCTTCTTGTTGGACTTTCCAGCAGAAGAAGATGCAACCAAAGCTACCTCTTTTCCTTTATTGCCTGGCATATTCTTTTGGGCAATAACCAGCATGTTGAGTAAACAAGCTAAGTTCAATTACTGTTGAGTCATATGGAAATATGTCACAAATTTTCAAAAAAGACCCAGGAAGGGACTGAAGGATCAAATCCGTCTGTAGTTGGAAATCCATGTTGAAGTCAAGATGTTCCAACTGCTCAATCAGCCGAATCATCTTGTGGACATGATCCCCAACATTCTATCCCTCAGACATCCTCATACGGAATAGCTGTCTAGATATCTCATACCTAGCATTCCTGCTGTGCTCACCATACAACTCTTGTAGGTGAAGGAGGATCTCACTCGCACTCTGCATGTTCTCATGTTGCTTCTGTAACTCATTACTCATGGAAGCAAACATGTAACACTTAGCTCTCATATCATGCTCCTTCCACTTGTCCAAAGTTTCATGTTCCTCTTAAGTGGCCTCTGGAGGTAAGGGACCAGGAACATTTGAATCTAGAACATATCCTATATGTTCAAGGTTCAAGACAAGTTTCAAATTTCTTAGCCAATCGCATGATTAGGTCCTGTCAACCTATTGCGATCAAGTATGCTTGCAAGGATATTGAATGGTGGTGGTTGTTACGTGCTCATTATTATCGGAAAATTAATTGCGAAATAACCAGATTAATTAGTAAATGTATCATGTAATTAACCAAATATGATAATGGTCTTTTAATCAAATTGGTCCTCCCACTAACTTAGCGAATCCTACACTTCCAAAGTAGAAAACGAAATCCTAGTTGGATGGATTTCTAGTGGGTGATTGAATTCTTATAATTCTATTGATCATCCTCAGTACATCCATTATTGGAATTACAATAAACTATAAGTGAGCAACTCCTTGCCCATCACATCTCATATGAGGTTCAATCCTTTACCTAGCCCCTAATGCTCAAAATCTCAGGTACATCCATTATTGACTTATCTTGCATTAGTTAAGTTGATCCCATTGAGCCAGTAATTATGCAAATAATTTTAATGTCCTCAGGTACATCCAATATTGGCCACCAAACCATTTACATATTTACAACATCTCATGCTTAACAATTATTCTTAAGAAAATCTCTTAAATTAATTGCATCTCATGCAACTATTTAAAATTTCTTAAAATAATTGCCCCAATGGAGGGCCTATGTTATAATTACTTTAATTATAGCATTTCCAACTTAATCATTTGTTTGGAAGATTTTATGGTCATTCTATTTACTATTAAGGTCTCACTTTGCACATTATCCATTTAGCATGCATATATCATATAATTGCATACATTCCCATACATCTCATGCATTCATGGATAAGCAGTAAATATGGTATGATCATGGACTTTCTAAGGGATTCAATTCTGAGCCACCAAGAATAGGGCATTCCTAGGTGCATTTCATTCATTCATTTTACAAGAGTTGCTGAAGGAGTACATAATCAACACTTGATCTTGAATTCCTCCCACTGGTCCCACCAATGCTCTTGACCTCCTTGAACTTCTTGCAATCCAATATTACATAGTAATCCTTGGCATACCAAGGCGAATTTACAAGAACTTAAATAAATGAAATTACAACCCAAAAATTATTACAAACTTAATAATACATGCCCAAAATAAATTAAAATAAATTAATTAATTTACAATCCCAAAGAAACATAAAAGAAATAAATCCAATCACATTGGTCTTTTATAGTCCATGATCATCCATCATGCATATCACTATTTAACAATTAAATAAAACATACATACTTAAATTAAATTGAATATCTCATATTCAACTTAAAAATCCAGATTTGAATATGATTCAAATAAATTTAAAAATTCAGATTTGAATCTCATTCAAACAAATTTAAAAATTCAGATTTGAATCACATTCAAACAACTTCAAAAATTCAGATTTGAATCACATTCAAACATTTTTAAAAAATCAGATTTGAATCACATTCAAATATTTCTTAAAAAATCAGATCTGAATTTTATTGAATCAATTTTAAAAAATCAGATTTAAATATGATTCAAACAACTTTAAAAATTCAGATTTGAATCACATTCAAACAACTTTTAAAATTCAGATTTGAATCACATTCAAACAATTTTTAAAATTCTGATTTGAATCATAATTTAATTGTGTGATTAAAACAACTAATTAAACACTTTAATTAGTCAAAGAATAGGCCTTAGATCATACAACAATTGCAGAATTAAAAGCCAAACCTTGAACCACCCATGGAACCATTGTTGCCGCCACCAATGGTGGCTCCACCATGTGTGCCGCCACACCTCATGATCCAACCAGCAATGAATCTCTTGATCTCATGATCAAACACACAATTAAATTATATAATCAACAATCTAAATGGCAAATATAGTGGCTCTGATACCAATTGAAGGAGCGGAAGCATGAAAAACACAAGTTTATACCATTGAATTCAAAAATTTTCACCTAGGGTCACATGCACCATGCAAGATTTATTTTTATCTATTTGATTTCAATGATAAACAACATATTAAAACTCTTTTAATATGTTTTTGGATCTGTATTTGCCATTTAAGATTTTAAAATTAATCAGATTAATTTTAGAACCCTAGATTAAATCAAGAACGATTACACTAACCTCTTGATGTGCTGCAGCGTGTCTGCGCCTTTGAGATTCGTCTTAAGGACACGGATGTTGTCCCTCTAGCTTGTCCACACCAAGAACACCTATGGAAGCCCTTGAACAGCTTCTAAAGCCTTTTCTATTAATTAGAAATTCAAGTTCTGCCTTTTAAGAGATTAGAGATGTAAACAGGACACTAGAAACAATTTCTAGTGTTCTTAATTCAAGAGATTGATGGCTAATCTCTTTGAATTGATGAGAGATGAAGAGAAATAGCTGGAGAGGCTCAAAGTGGCGTGACAAATGAGAGGAGAGGCTGCTGGTTATGTTTTCTTTTCATAACCACACTTAAATAGCTAGGTTAACACATTAAACCCTAGCCACATGTCACCTTTTGATTAGCTCTAGGTTTAAGTGACCCAATCACATTGTGCCAAGTGTCAAACCTATATTTAATCTTGATTTTAATCATCTTACATGATTAAAAACATTTGGCAAGCTTATGTGTTATGCCATGTGTCACCATCTCATGGTGCCACGTGTCACATCGTGAAATGACCAAAATACCCCTGTGTCTTAATTTTGAGTTCTTAACCCAAAATAATTATTTTCTTCTTCTAATTAATTTATATCAAATATAAATTAATTAATTAATCTCTATTAATTAATTTCTCATCAATTAAATTCATATTTAAACACTTTAAATATAAATTTAATTTATACTACACATCCAATAATCTAGATTTGGTTTCAAGTCATGCTAGGGACTTTGCAATTTAATTGCAAACCAAATCTATTTAATTAATCAATTAAACTCTTTAATTAATTAATTAAATCATATTTAAATAGGTGATAACTTGTGTATGTGTGTGACTTACTAGGCTCATCACTAATTGGCAATGAGACATGATATCAACTCTTAATATCATCGAACTCTTTCTTACCATAAATGATTTCTCTAAATCATTTTATGAACCTCATAGACCATGGTTAACACCTAGCATAGCATGCCATGGCCACCCAATTAGTAATAAGGTTTACCTTAAATGAACCTATAATCATATGTTACCATGCACTAGAATCTCTCTGTTACAAAATCCCAACTCAAGCTGAGTCATGGTTTATGTCAAACTCCATTTGCTATGAATATTATGTTCTCTTTTAATTCCAGTTCTTGATTAAAAGATTTTCTCATCGAAACTCTTTTACGAATAAATCTATCTGTCTGGCCAGAACTTGAAACATCAAGAACAATTAAATGAACATAGGATTTTATCTCTATTTACTTAGAGGAACAGATTCCATCTTGATCAACACCTACCTCCATATATAACTAGCAGGAGCCAACACATGCCCATATACCCATACATAGTACAAGTATGAAAGCAGTATCAAACTCAAACTACCTATATACAAGATAACTGTGCTATCTCAGGTCTAAAGATTATATGCACTGATATGATTTATGACAAAACATTGACAAGAGTAAACTCCATGTGTTTGTCATAAGTGTCACTGGTTCGGCCTACTTATCATTTATAAGTGCCTATCAAGTTTGTTATATGGCATGAGACTCACCATTCCATCTTATTTATATCTCATATAAATAACTTGGGAACAAACATGAATACAATCTTTCTGGATAAGTCATGTCCTTATTATGAAGTATCCTCGATTGTGAACCTATTTATGATACTTCGTGCTAGAAATATTGTCACTCATATTCTTAGCAACTTAAGAATAATATTTCTAACAAAATATCAATGGACCTTTTCTATTACACATAAATATATTATGTAAACGGAAAAGTGGAAATGCCTTTATTAATAAAAATATGTACAAGATACATACTAAATGATATGCTCTAGGGCATACTACTAACAAGACACTGCCGGGTACAACACCCATTTCCATTGCTCCTTATAGGATGGCACCCACTGAATTGAGAGAGTTGAAAACTCAGTTGCAAGAGTTGCTTGATAAGGGGTTCATACGCCCCAGTGTGTCACCATGGGGAGCTCGATCGTTTGTGAAAAAAAGAATGGGACTTTGAGGCTATGCATCGATTCTGTGATTGAATAAAGTGATCGTGAAGAACAAATATCCGTTGCCTAGAATTGACGATCTGTTTGATCGGTTGAAGGGAAGCGAGTATTTTCTAAGATTGATCTCGGATCGTGGTATTATCGATTGAGGGTGAAGGATGCGGATGTGCCAAAGATCGCATTCAGACCCGATATGGGCATTATGAGTTTCTAGTGATGCCCTTTGGCCTAACAAATGCACCAGCGCATTCATGGACCTTATGAACCGTATCTTCCATCCACACTTAGATCGGTTCGTAGTGGTCTTTATTGATGATATTTTGGTGTATTCCAAGACCAGGGAAGAACATGATGAGCATTTGAGGATTGTTCTGCAAACCCTGAGAGAAAAGAAGCTGTATGCTAAGTTCTCCAAGTGTGACTTTTGGTTGAATGAGATTGCATTCCTTGGACACATAGTGTCAGCTGATGGGATTAGGGTGGATCCCAAGAAAATAGAAGCAGTGATGGAATGGAAGCCTCCCAGAAACACAAGCGAGGTCGAAGCTTCTTGGGGCTAGTGGGTATTCTGAAGATTTGTAAAGGGATTTTCCTTAATAGTTGCTCCAATGACCAAGTTGTTACACAAGAATGTCGATTTGTTGGAATGACAAGTGTCGGACCAGTTTTGAGAAGTTGAAGGCTATGTTGACAGAGGCACCGGTGTGCTAACACGGTGTCAGGAAAGGACTTCGTGGTCTACAGTGATGCCTCTCATAATGGGTTAGGGTGTGTATTGATGCAAGAGGGGAAAGTGGTCGCTTATGCTTCCAGACAGCTAAGACCACATGAACAGAACTACCCTACCCATGATCTAGAACTTGCAGCAATTATCTTCGCACTGAAGATATGGAGGCATTACTTGTATAGTGAAAAGTGCTACATTTACACAAACCACAAAAGCCTGAAATATTTGCCAACCCAAAAGGAGCTCAACCTTAGACAGAGGCGATGGATTGAGTTCCTGAAGGATTATAACTGTGTAATTGACTACCATCCTGGGAAGGCAAATGTAGTTGCTGATGCTTTGAGCAGAAAGTCCATCACAGCTTTGAGATCATTGAATGCCCGTCTAACTTTGATTCGAGATGGAGCTACTTTGGCTGAGTTGCAAGTGAGGCCAAACCTGCTACAGCATATTTTGGATGGGCAAATGGCAGATGGAAAATTAACGGCCATTATGAACAAAATCCCAGAAGAAAAAGCAACTGATTATGAGGTGAAGGTAAATGGGTGTCTGTATTACAAAGGAAGACTGTGTGTACCAGATGATGGGGAATTGAAGGTCAATATTCTAAAAGAGGCACACACTAGTGTATATGCTATGCACCCAGGAAGTATAAAGATGTATCATGATCTGAAGCTTCAGTATTGGTGGCCTGGTATGAAGAAAGACATAGCTAACTATGTGACTAAATGCTTGACATGTCAGCAAGTCAAGGCAGAACATCAAGTTCCATCGGGTTTGCTACAGCCTATACGCATACCTGAATGGAAGTGGGATCGGGTCACCATGGATTTTGTAAGTGGTCTACCTCTCACCAGGAAGAAACATGATGCAGCATGGGTAATAGTGGATAGATTGACCAAGTCAGCACACTTTCTGCCAGTTAGGACTGACTACTCACTGGAGAAGTTAGCAGAATTGTATATCAGTGAGATAGTTAGACTGCATGGAATTCCACTTTCCATCATATCTGATCGAGACCCAAGGTTTACATCGAGATTTTGGAAGAAGTTGCATGAATCCTTGGGTACACAACTCCACTTCAGCACAGCTTTCCATCCTCAGACGGATGGGCAATCAGAAAGAGTAATCCAGGTAAACAATTGAAACCAATGAAATTGATACAAATATTGAATTGAAATGATAACAATAACATGAAATATATGTCAGGTCCTTGAGGATATGCTGAGGAGTTGTGTCATTGAGTTTGAGGGAAGTTGGGATAGATACCTCCCATCGCGTAATTTGCATACAACAATAGCTACCGAGCTAGCATTCAAATGGCCCCATATGAAGCAATCGTATGGGAGAAAATGTAGAACTCAGCAGTCTGGATTGAATTGGGTGAAGACAAATCGGTAGGGCTGCACTGTGAAACAGATCGAGGAGAAAGTGAAACTAATCAAAGCCAATCTCAAGGTTGCCTCGCATGCATGTAAATCCTATGCCGACTTGAAAAGAAAAGAAATAGAATATGTGGTTGGCGACAAAGTGTTCCTCAAGGTGTCACCATGGAAGAAAGTGTTGAGGTTTGGAAGAAAAGGTAAATTAAGCCCTAGGTTCATTGGCCCATATGAAGTCATTGAACGTGTGGGTCCAGTGGCCTATAGGCTAGCTTTACCACCAGAGCTGGACAAGATCCACAATGTGTTCCACGTGTCCATGCTCAGAAGATACCGCTCAGATCCTTCGCATGTCATCTCTAGAGAAGAAATTGAAATACAACCGGATTTGACATATGAAGAAGAACCTCTACGGATCGTAGCTCGGGAAGTAAAAGAATTGAGGAACAAGCAGATTCCATTGGTGAAAGTGCTTTGGAGGCACCACAACACCGAGGAGGCAACTTGGGAAAGTGAAGAGACGATGAGGCAACAGTTCCCTCAACTGTTTGTATCAGGTAAATTTCGAGGACGAAATTTAAATTAGAGGGGAAGAGTTGTAACACCCTCCCGGTAACCACTCCGTACATCCTACTGTTCCGGTGACCGGTGTCGGTCCGGACAGCTAGAACGTCCGGAAAAATATTTAAACTAAAGTCAGGAACCATAATTAACTCAAATATTAATAAGAAAAATTTAGTAAAAATTTTAGAAATAAAATACAACCAAGTCAAACGAGCCGGTGCCCAAGCGATGGGTAACCAGAGGGAAGTTGCGGTTCTCGCAACGAGGAGCCCTAGACCCGGGGGAAAAATTATAAAATAATTTTTGAGACTCCAGAGAAGGGTCATTGAGGTTCCTATGGCATTAGAATGCCAAGAAAATACCTAGAAAAATTTTTCAATCGGTACAGTCAATTTTGACCCGTTGAGCCGAACGGAGGGCATTTTAGTCATTTCGCCTTCAGAGGTGATTTTTGGCCGACTTTTCCAGTTGAGTAAATAATTAATATGACATAAAATATGAAGAAACATTGCTAGAAATTAAATTGAAAATGAGTAGTGGAGGAAAGAAAAGAAAAATGCAACATATGCAATTTATGACATCATTGTGATGTCATTTAAAATTACCAACCAATCACCATTAAGCAACTATTTGACTAACAAATAAAAGAGGTTAAAAGAAGACCAAAATAACAAAAAAATGCAGCAGCCATCCCTCCTTTCCCATTGCAGCCGAAATCCCTTCACCATGCTCCTCCATTTTTGGTTCTTGAAAGCTTCAAATTTCCATGCTTCCTCACCCTAAAACCCATAAGTCCCTTCATCAAAAATTAATCCCACACCTAGACAAAGCTTTTGGCAGCCAAGAAAAGGAAGAAAAGTGAAGTTTTGAGTTGGGAAAAATCTGCCCTATTCAAGGTTAGTGCACATATATACTTAAATCTCATTTATTCCATGTTAAAGCCTCAAAGTGAGCAAGAATTTGTCACTTAAATGAATGAAATTTATGTTTATGCATGCCTTGAATTTTGGCAGCCCTAAGGAAGGAACAATAATGGAGTGTTTTGATGGTTTTAATGGACTTAGAATGAATTGGAGATTATGTTTAAGTTATATACCTACATAGATAATGAATTAGTGTGTTTAACCAAGGTGTATGGGTAATTTGGAATGGAAACTAGGGTTTTGAGGGTGAAAATGTGGACTTGGCTTATGAAATTGTTAAAGGACATTATAATGGTCAATTAGTGACCATTTGAGGAAATTTAACCATAATTTGGACTGAAAAATAGCTTGGCAAAGAGAGTGACTATGCTGCCTAAGGACAGCAGTAAAGGTGATTGAAATTTCAGTCCAATTACACAGCCATAACTTTGGCTGTGTTAGTCCAATTGGTGTTTGGCCAATTGGACATGAAACTAGGCTTATAATGGCACATTTTGTCTGAAGAAACCATGCCCAAAAGACCAAAGCAAGAGGACCAAAACTTGGCCCCAATCCGGATACCCTGCAACTGATTCTGCAGAATTGACCAAATGAACAGTAACTGTTCATTTGGCCATAACTCACTGTAGATTTGGTCAATTGACCTGAAATTTTTACAGAAAAAAGCTAAGACATAGAAAAACAACTTTCATGAAGGAACCTACCCCAAATTATGGCCAGAACCAATTCAAACATGCACTCACAGTCACTGTTCATGTTACTGTAGATATGGTAATTTCTGCAGAATGGTAATCCGGACAGCTGTGGTTCTTGGACCATATCTGGAGCTACAAAACTTCAAATGTAGTGATTCAAAAAAGGAAATTCAACTAGACAAAATAAGGAACAACTTTCATGTTTGCCATTTCTTCAAATTCCCACTGTAACAGGGCGCAGTGGAACAGTAAAGTTGGGTCTCCAAAACTGAAAATTCTGCCCTTCTAGATTTAAGTTGAGAAATGGAAATGGCAATCAATTCCAACAAGTTTTAAATACAAAATGTGGTATGTTTGGGGTGTTAAAACTAATACACATATTTTCTATCCAAAAGTCAACATTTTTGTTGATCAATGAGGTGAATAGTGACCCCAAAACTTGAAATGCACAAATTGAAGAATTTAAAAGTTTCAAATGCCGTAGTATACCTAACATGATTGGTTTGGATAGTTTGGCATGCCAATAGGGTTCAATTAGCAGTACTGCACATGGCAAAAATGCCATTCTGTGATTTCATGGCTTTTAGCCATTCTGACTTTGCATTGAGACTTGGCCTTGTGCCTGAGATTATTTACAGCTTGGTAGCTGTTCTGTTGCACACCGGGTGATGCATATGCGACCGATGGTGTGACGGCCCGAGGTACTAGATACCCAAAGGCGCTTTACATTATCCATCCGATCGTCTAGTGTAGGTTACTTGGGCAACCAAATGAATGAAAGTGAACAAAGTTACTGAATTAATGTATATATAACCAAACTAAACAAATGAATCATACACATTCACTATATATTTGTTTTCTTGCTATTTTCTTTTATTTTATTATTGCACCACTAAGCATTATTGCTTAGCGCGTTGCTTTTGCCATGCGTAGGTACTGGAGATACAGATCGTGAGCCCAGTAGACCGCAGACTGGGTGAGTCCATCCTGCAGTTCTGCACAGTGTCCGTGTCACCCCGTCACCTGCAGTGCATTGGTAGGACACTAGATGTCATTTTGTCATTTTGTAATTAATTTTTATTTTCTCATATGTACTTGGGATTTATGTAATGTATTTTGAGGTTCATGTAAATAATAAAGATTTATGGTTATGTATGGAAGTAATTTGAGTATTTAATTGTTGTTTATATATGAGAACCCTGAGAAAGGGATGTTTGAGAAATGAAAAGGTTGTTGACACCTGAAATTGAAAAATTGTTGAGATCTTGATATTGAGTTTAGTGATGATATTGGAGTTGAGAATGAATGAATTTGTTATTGGAAGTGTTTTTAATAGGTTCCGAAGAACGGTTTTCTTCATTTTTAGCCGGTACTCCGCCGGATTTTCTATAAAATTTCCGGAACCTCAAATAAATAAAGATTTTGCTAAAGGGCTTAAATAAAGTATCTTTCATAAATTATATCCAAAAAGCATGATATAAATTAATTAAGGTATATTAGAGTGTGCCGGTACACCGTTGGCATTACTTACTCGGGTATACTGTACACGGGTAAGGGGTGTCACAGTCTCTACGAAGAATGCTTAATAATTAGTTTATTGAATACTATTATTTCCCTTAGTTAACTTAAAATGTTGACCCTCGATGCACCCTCAGTGAATTAGGTTTGATATTACCAATATGTCACATTTTATAGCCTTTTAGTGTTGGTACATATTACCCAATTCATTTTCAAGTATATTGCATTTTATTGCAATTTGCCAGATTTCAGTATACTAATTTGACCTAGCTAGATGACCTAGTTTCCTCGGTTTTCGAGTTTCTGTCAAAACTACAAACTTGTAGGTCTATGTCTTATTGCACGCGGGGCAAAATTTTAGATCATTCTGAGTTGTGTAGACCAAGATATGGTCAATTTACCAATGCTTGACAGAATGCACCAAAATGGTAGGTTTAGGTCATTTTTAGGTCACTTTTAGGTCACTTTTGGTTCGGCCAATTTTTATACCCGAATTTGTGCAAGCTATTTAACTTACTTATGGTGATTTTTGGGCTTTGTGTCTTCATAAGAATTGTAGATATATGTCTCAACTATTCATGGTAAAAATTTCAGGTCAATTGGCCCTGTTTTGAGTAAGTTATGGTCAAAACACTAACTACTGCCCAAATGGTCAATTTTCAGGCTTTCAAAGCACTAATCTGAAATTGGTCATTTTTCAAGTCACCTTCTAAGTAGAATTTTGGTAAGCTTCCTTTATGAAAGTTGCACATTTTGTGCCTAGTTTCACCTCCAATTGGTCTCATACCAATTGGAGCCACACACTAAACGTTCTAAGCCGAAACATACACTGCCCTATTGCACATTGTCCATCTTTTACCAATTACACATCCTATGTTTACCAAGTTAACTCTTCCATGCCAATTCTGGTTTGTACCATAACACTAACACACTTTACTTCACATTTTTGGTCATTTTGGCAGCTTGTAACCACTCTCAACATACACCTTACAACTCAGAATTTTTCCAAGTCCAATTACAACAAATAGAGTCCCATTTACCACAATTCAACCACATGAACATACCTCATTTCCATGTCCAAATTCTAACAATTAAACACACACACATGCTGCCATCCATGACAACATAATTCAACAATATTTCATGAACTCAAACACTTCAATCTTCTTCATGAGGCTGCCACAAGTTTACACATACCCATTAATTTCCATTTAAACCATTTTTCAAGCTTCCAAATCAAACCTTACACATGGAATTCAACTGTAATACAATCAAACATTTAAATCATCATTCCAACCACTATTTACATGCAAGAATAAGCTGTTCATATTGAAGTTCCATGGCTGCCAAAATGTACTTCTCCATTAATTCATCAAACTTCAAAAATTCTTCCATAAATCAACTACCCATAACCTTGGTTACGCTTTTAATGAAACAAGAATTGAAAATACTCACTTACCACTTTTGAAGCTTGACCAAACCTCAACAAAAATTCTTGAAATTACTACCAATTTCTTCCTTGCAAGGTGAGGACTAACTTTAATGAAGACAAATTGGGGAAATGGTGGCTTGATCATGGAGTTTTAATGTTTCAAAGGTGGGCGGCCATGGGAGAATTCTCCCAAGCTTTTCGACTGGTTTTGCAAAGTGAGGAAGATGAAGTTATCTGCTGTCCATATTATTTTTAATGGTCCACTTTAGTGGTGTTAGTGGAGCACTAATAGGATTAAAAATAATTTTTAATGTTAAACTTTCATAATTTAGTTTTTTATCCCCCATTTCTTTCACTATTGTTATAATGTGTCACAACTTAATTTTTCATGACATTTTCCCAGTGTAATATCATTTATTTTTAATGGACATTTAGGTCAAAACACAACTCGGAGTGTCGAATGACCACAATGCCCCTGTTCGGGTTACATTCCTAATTTTTCAGTAACACCGAGTTTTGTCATTTTCTCAATTTCTCGTTTTTCTTTACACTAATTAATTAATTATTCTTTGATATTTCTAATGATACTTATAATTCAATAAGTCTTTAATTATGACTTAAAAATATTTTCCAGGGTTCCCCGCTGTCCAGGGCTAGTCAATGGTCCATGCTGCAACTTCCCAGTGTAGTCACCCATCGCTATGGTTCTCGGCTCGTTTAACTTGGTTACGTTTCATTGCTATTATTTTTCCTTTGTTTTTATTGTATTTTCTTTTCTTGTATTTCATTATTTTATGTCTCCGGAAAACACTGGTCACAGGAATAGTAGAACGCACTACCGAGCATAGGGGTGTTACATGTTTGGCTGAAGCTCCAGTCCTTACTTTACCTATATCGAGTAAAGAATACACAGTTTATAGTGATGTTTCTCACAATAGGTTAGGCTGTGTACTGATGCAAGATCGGAATGTCATTGCTTATCCAGCTGAAACCTCATGAGAGGAACTATCCAACACATGACTTGGAGCTAGCAGCTATTGTTTTTGCTCTGAAGATCTATAGACACTACTTGTATGGGATAAATGCTACATTTACATAGATCACAAGAGCTTGAAGTACTTGGGCACCCAGAAGGAAATGAATTTGAGGCAGTGGAGATGGTTAGAACTGATTAAAGACTATGATTGCTTAATAGACTATCAGCCAGGGAAAGCAAATGTGGTGGCTGACGCCTTAAGTTGCCAGACTATGGCAAGTCTCAGAGTTTCTCCTTTGTCCATGGTACATGAGTTGAAAGCACAACATGCCATTTTCGAGATTAATGATGAGGGACAGACAGTAGTTGCATGGCATGTACAGCCAATGTTGGTTGATCAGATCAAAATGGCTGCTCAGAATGATGAAAAATATCAGAAGCTACTGAAAGAAGTCCAGCAGGACAAGAAACCTGAATTCTCTATGAGAGATGATGGTTTACTACTACATCAGGGCAGAATGTGCATTCCTAATGATGTGAAATTGAGACAGACCATTATGAAGGAAGCACATGAGTCTCCTTTTGCTATACACCCTGGTGAAACTAAAATGTACAGAGGGCTGAAAGAGCATTACTGGTGGATGGGTATGAAAAGGGATGTAGCTGATTGTCTCCAAATGCCTAACTTGTCAATAAGTGAAGGCAGAACATCAAGTTCCAGCTGGTTTATTACATCCATTGCCAGTACCAGAGTGGAAATGGGAATGGATAACTATGGATTTTGTGATGGGACTTCTGAGGACACAGAATAGTCATGATGCAGTATGGGTTATAGTTGACAGACTGACCAAGTCTGCTCACTTTTTGCCAGTCCGGATGGACTATAGCCTGGAGAGATTGGCCAGATTGTACATAAATGAGATTGTAAGACTGCATGGAGTGCCAGTATTGATTATATCTGACAGAGATCCTAGGTTCACTTCTAGATTCTAGGGTAGTCTTCAGAGAGCCCTAGGAACTTGATTGAACTTTAGCACGGCATTCCACCCACAGACAGATGGCCAGTCTGAGAGGGTAGTTCAGATCTTGGAGGATATGCTACGAGGTTGTGTGATTGAGTTTGAAGGTAGTTGTGATGCACACTTGCCTTTGATTGAGTTTGCTTATAACAACAGTTACCAAACAAGCATTGGGATGCCTCCATATGAAGCTTTGTATGGCAGAAAGTGCAGAACTCCCCTATGTTGGGATGAAGTAGGTGAAAGAAAAATGATTGGCCCAGAAATTGTTCAGCAGACAGAGAAAAAGATCAAATTGATCAAAGATCGACTCACGGCTGCATCAGACCATCAGAAGTCCTATATTGATTTAAAGAGAAGAGATATTGAATATGCAGTGGGTGATAAGGTATTCCTTAAAGTTTCTCCTTGGAAGAGGATTATGAGATTTGGTAGAAAGGGGAAACTGAGTCCTCGTTTCATTGGACCATATGAGGTTCTGGAAAGAGTGGGTCATTTGGCATATTGGTTAGCATTACCTCTAGAGCTAGAAAGGATACACAGTGTCTTCCATGTGTTCATATTAAGGAGATACAGATCTGACCCATCTCATGTTCTATCAGTTGAAGAGATTGAAGTAAATCCAAACCTCTCATATGAGGAAGAACCTATAGAGATTTTGGTACATGAGGTGAAATAGCTGAGGAATAAGCAGATACCCCTGGTGAAGGTGCTGTGGAACCATCATACAAGCCAGGAAGCTACTTGGGAACGTGAAGAGGACATAAGGAGACAACACCCACAGCTGTTCAGAGATTAAAACCAGGTAAAATTTCTAGACGAAATTTATTTTAAGGGGGGGGAGAATCGTAACACCCCTATATTTGGTAGTGCATTCTACTGTTCTGGTGACCAGTGTCTATCTGGATAGCTAGGATGCCTGGAATTATACTAAAATATTAGTGAGGAGATATAAAATAATAAAATACAATAGACGAAAATACAAGAATAATTAAGGAAAAATAAAAGAGAGAAAATGAAACTAAGTTAAACGAGCCGAAAACCGTAGCGATGGGTGACTGCACTGGGAACTTGCGGCGAGGACTGTTGACTAGCCCTGAACAGTGGGGAACTCTGGAAAATATTTTTAAGACTTAAATAAATATCTATTGAAGTATAAATGACATTAGAAATGTTAAAGAAAAATTAATTAATTAGTACAAAGAAAAATGAAAAATCGAAAAACTGACAAAAATCGGTATTACCGAAAAATCAGGAATACAAACCGAATAGGGGCATTTTGGTCAGTTGACCCCCCGAGTTGAATTTTAACCTAAATGTCCATTAAAAATAAGTAGTGTTGAATTTTGAAAATTCCATGAAAAAAATGAAATTCCATGTGTAGAATAATTAAGAGAAATTAAGGGGTAAAACTTAAGATAATTAAAAGTTTAATTATATGAATATTTAGTTTACATTAGTGGAGCACTATGGAGTATTTAAATGCTTAAGTGGACAACCATTTCCACTTTAATTGTCTCGTCTTCAGCCTCACATTCACCTTGCCGAACCAAGCTTTCTCCCAAACTCTCCCATGGCCGTCCACCATGCAATGGCCAATCCACCATCTTCAAGCCACCAATTCTTCTAAGTTTCTTCACTAAAGTTATTCTATACAACTTGGGCAGCACTTAGGGAACAAGAAAGAAGGGTTTTAGTGAAGTTTTGGTCAAGCTTCAAAAGAGGTAAGTGTGTGTTTTCATTACTTGTTTCATTAAAATTGTAAATAAGGTTATGGTGAGTTAGATTATGGAAGAAGTTGAAGGTTTTGTTGAGTTAGTGAATTGTTCAAACTTTGGCAGCCCTCATGTCCATGGAAGTTGATTTATTTATACATGTAAATGGTAGTTTGAGGTGTTGAATTAAGTGTTTAAATGTATTGGAGTTGATTTCCATGTATAAAGTTTGATTTGTAAGTTTGAAAAGTTAAAATGGAAGGCTTGATGTATGTGTATTATTTTGGCAGCCTCATGATGAAGATTTGAAGTGTTTAAATTCATGAAAAGATTGTTGAATTATGGTACTAAAAGTGGCAACATATGTGTATGATTTAGTAGAGAATAAATGTGTAATTTGATGATGGAAGTTATGTGTAATAATTAGGAGTGTTTATGTGTATATATTATTGGGTTTGGACTTTGTGAATTATGATTGCATTTGGTGTATTGTGAAGTTGTTATATTCTGCCCAAGTTGATCTAAATGTGATGTGTTGAGTGGTTATGGTATGGTACAAGTGCAGAATTGTGTGGGAAGTGAAGATATAATTGGTTAAATGTGTATTTGGATTGGTGCTTTTAAAATTTGTTAAGGGCAGTATATGTTTTAGGCTATAAATGGAATTGTGTGACTCCAATTGGTATGAGGCCAATTGGAGGTGAAACTAGGCACAAAGTGTACCAACTTTCATGAGAAAACCTACCTAAATCCTGTCCAAAAAGTGACATGAGAATTGACCAAATCTGGATTAGTAACTTTGCAAACCTGAAAATTGACCATTTGGACAGCAGTCAGTATTTTGGCCATAACTCACTCAAAGTAGGTCCAATGACCTGAAGTTTATACCATGGATAGCTTATACATAGAGCTACAATTCTTATGAGGAGATCAAAACCCAGAAATGACCATAAGTAAGTCAAAATGCTTGCACAAGTTTGGGTATAAAAACTGCCAGAATCGGAAATGATCTAAAAATGACCTAAGTTTGTCATTTTAGTGCAATCTGTCCAGTAATAGTAAAATGACCATAACTTAGTCTAGTAAACTCCAAATGACCTAAAATTTGTGGAAAAAGTTCATTAAGACATAGAACTACAAGTTTATAATTCGGATCAGGACCCGAAAACCGAGGGAACTAAGTCATCCGGCTAGGTCAAAACAGCATACCAAAATCCAATAAATTGTAATAAAATGCAATACACTTGAAAATGAAATTGGTAACATATACCAACACTAAATGACTATAAAATGTGACATATTGGTAACATTAAAATTAATTCACCTAGAGTACATCAAAGGTCAACATTATAGGTTAACTAATGAAAGCAATAGTATTAAATAAGTTAATTATTGAACCTTATTGTTAGAGACAATTTAAATGAGTACTGAAACACTTTAAATTGTGTGTTTCAGTTAGCAAAGACTCAAGGAAGGGGAAGGCAACACTGAGTTAGGGCCAAGAGGTTACTCTTAAGAGGTTTTGTGCACAACAGTTATTTCTTTTGAATTTTCAATTGAAATAAACTATGACAAATTGTATGTAATTGCATAAATTGTGAAAATTTTGTTTGAATGGAATTTGATGGATACTTATTGCTTGAAAAATATTGTAAATGGTTTGAAACCACAGCTATCAAGTATATTTTATTGAATTCCTTGCTAGCTTGTCTAGTGGGATGAATTGGCTTTGAATTCTCTCTCTAGCTAAAGTGTTGAGGTGTGTGCCAGTTGAGGATGAATAGGATGAGTACTCATATAATTGCTAGCTAGCTATGTTATTCCTCATTAGCCATTGGCTTTTGGGATGAATTAGACTTTAGAAACATGATTAAGCTGTGTGTGTGATTTATTGATATTTATTGTGATATTGTGAAATGGAGTTTAATTCTTTATGACATTCACTGTCTTTTGAATTCAACTATGATTTTAAGTATTCACAGTTCATATGATTCATGGTTTATAGTTTTAAATTGTATTTTCTTAATGTTGTGCACCACTGAGACATTGGCTCAGTGATAGCTTTTTCATTGCTGTCGCAGGTAGACAGATGGACAGAGCAGCAGAGTAGGCTGCTTGTGCTACATTTTGAGATTTTGCCAGGTATATTGAGTATACCATATATTTGTAATTTTTGTTGTAATGTATGTGCACTGTATGTGTATATTGTATTGGTCTTGAGCAGTTGTAAACTAAAATTGTAAATTATTTTGGCCTACAAAAATATTGTGACATATTTCTCTTATCTCAGCTTTTGGTAATACTGAAAAATTGATGTTGAATTAAGTTGACAAATGTTGAGAAATTTATTGTGTTGAACTATTATTGGAGTTTGGGATTGAAGAAATATATTGGAAGTGCTTTTTACAGGTTTTTGAAGAACTATTTTATTCAAAATACAGACGGCACTCTGCCAAAATTTTCACAGAAATTATTACTACTTCAGATTTGTTAATTGGTTCACTTCAGCTAAAAAAAATTTTACACCTGTCAAAAGTGCTCACCACTGTAAAAAGAAATAAGAAAAGGTTTAAAATCCCTTGTAGTGTATTTAATGAGTTATCAGTAAGCAAAGTTTAGTAATTCATTAGGTATACTACGGGATTATGTTATGCCTTATGGAGGGGTAAGGTGTGACAAAATGGATCGCTTTAGCTTGCATACCTTGGAACTGTCTTGGGATTCAAAACCCCTATGCTGCTCCATGAAAATGTTTTCTTCAATGTACCCATTGAGAAAAGCTGTTTTGACATCCATCTGCCAAATCTCATAATCATAGCATGCAGCTATTGCTAATAGAATCCTAATTGATTTAAGCATGGCAACAGGCGAGAAAGTCTCCTCATAGTCAATTCCTTACCTTTGGCGAAACCCTTTCGCTACTAGCCTTGCTTTATAGGTCTCTACCTTTTCATCAGAACCAATTTTCTTCTCCAAAACTCATTTGATCCCTATAGGTGCAATACCTTTAGGTGGGTCAACAAGATCCCAATCTTGATTCTTATACATGGAATCAATCTCGGATTTCATAGCATCAATCCATTTTAAAGAGTCTATATCTAATATAGCTTCTTCATAGGTAAGTGGATCTTCTCCATGATCTACTTCTTCATGAGTAAACAACTCTTATTCTTCTTCATGAAGAAAACCATATCTCATTGGTGGGTGAGATATCCTGGTTGATCTGCGAGGAATAACTGTAGATGTTTCATCAATCGGTGTAGGTTGAATAGATGGATCTATATCCATATGATCTGTTGGTTGGTCAGAATTCTCCAATTCTAATTCTATTTGCCTTCCTTTGCCTCTTTCTTGAATAAACTGTTGTTCAAGAAAAGTGGCATCTCTGCTTACCATGACCTTTTGTGATATAGGCAAATAAAAATGATATCCAAAACTCTCTTTTGGATATCCAACAAATCGACCTTTTTTTGTTCTGGTTTTCAATTTATCAGTGTTCAGCTTTTTGATATAAGCTGGACAATTTTTTTGATCTGGTTTCCAATTTATTAGTGTTCAGCTTTTTGATATAAGCTGGACAACCCCAAATCTTAACATGCTTAAGACTTGGTTTTCTTCCATGCCATATCTCATAAGGTGTGGAAGAAACTGATTTTGATGGAATCTTATTCAGAATATGCAAAGCTGATTCTAATGCAAATCCCCAAAAGGAGATTGGCATATCAGTATAGCTCATCATACTACGTACCATATCTAATACAGTACGATTTCTCCTTTCAGATACACTATTTAGCTGTGGCATTCCTGGATGAGTTAGCTGGGAAACAATGCCATGCTCTTTCAAGTATTCATCAAATTCAGTACTTAAGTATTCACCTCCACGATCTGATTAAAGAGCTTTAATACTTTTTCCTGTTTGATTTTTTACTTCAAAATTCTTTGAACTTTTCAAAGGATTCATGTTTGTATTTCATCAAATACAAATACCCCAACCTTGATTTATCATCAGTAAAGGTAATAAAGTAATGAAAACCGCCTCTTGCCATTTCTTTAAATGGACCACATACATCACTATGTATTGGCTCCAAAATATTTTAAGCTCTTAGTCCTTGTCCAACAAAGGGTGATCTAGTCATTTTGCCTTGAAGGCAGGATTCACAAATTGGAGTAGGTTTAGAACCCAATGAGGATAAAATCCCCATTTTCCTTAGTTTTTCAATCCTATATTCTGCAACATGACCTAACCTTAAGTGCCAAATATATTTTGAACTTGAGTTGATTTTCATCATGGCATTGCATTCATTTAGATCGCTTGCATTCAATTTGTATTTATCATTAGTATCTAAATAATAAAAACCATCATGCATATAACCTGTGCCAACATAATTATTTCCAAAATAAATATTGCAAACATCATCTGTGAACTGAAATTCATAGCCATTTCTAGTCAAACTAGATATAGAAATGATGTTCTTAAAAGCATCAAGCACTTGCTATACTCTGGGCAGTTCCTATTCTAGTGCCCATCCTTCTAGCAGTGGAAACACTTTCCTTTGCCTCCATCAGCTTTGGTCTTCCCTTTCTATTTGGCTATCTTCTTAGAAGGTCCTGGAACTTGAGATTTCTTTTTCTTATTGCCCTTCTTCTTGTTGGACTTTCCAGCAGAAGAAGATACAATCAAAGCTACCTCTTTTCCTTTATTGCCCAGCATATTCTTTTGGGCAATAACAAGCATGTTAAGTAAATCAGCCAAGGTGCATTCCTACTTAGTCGTATGGAAATTTGTCACAAAATTCCCAAATGACTCAGGTAGGGACTGAAGGATCAAATCCGTCTGTAGTTGGAAATCCATGTGAAAGTCAAGATGTTCCAGCTGCTCAATTAGCCGAATCATCTTGTGGACATGATCCTCAACATTCTGTCCCTCAGACATCCTCATGTTGAATAACAGTCTAGATATCTCATACCTAGCATTCCTGTTGTGCTCACCATACAACTCTTGCAGGTGAAGGAGGATCTCACTTACATGTTGCATATTTTCATGTTGCTTCTGTAACTCATTACTCATAGAAGTAAGCATGTAACACTTGGCTCTCATATTATGCTCCTTCCACTTGTCCAAAGTATTATGCTCCTCTTGAGTGGACTCTGGAGGTAAGGGACCAAGAACATTTGAGTCTAGAACATATCCTATATGTTCAAGGTTCAGGACAATTTTCAAATTTTTAAGCCAATCAGAAAGATTAGGTCATGTCAACCTATTGTGATCAAGTATGTTCGCAAGGATATTGGATGGTGGTGGTTATTGTGTGCTCATTATTATTAGAAGAATAACTGTAGAAAATAACTAGATTAATTAGTAAATGTACCATGTAATTAACTAAAATGATTATAATCTTTTAATCAAATTGGTCCTCCCACTAACTTAGCGAATCCTACACTTCCATAGTAAGAAACGAAAATCCTAGTTGGATGGATTTCTAGTGGGTGATTGAATTTTTATAGTTTTATTGATCATCCTTAGGCACATCCATTATTGGAATTACAATAAACTGTAAGTGTGCAACTCCTTGCCCATTACATCTCCTGTGAGGTTTAATCCTTTACCTAGCCCCTAATGCTCAAAATCTCAGGCACATCCATTATTGACTTATCTTGCATTAGTTAAGTTGATTCCATTGAGCCAGTAAACATGCAAATAATTTTAAAGTTCTCAGGCACATCCATTATTGGCCACCAAACCATTTACATATTTACAACATCTCATGCTTAACAATTATTCATAAGAAAATCTCTTAAATTAATTGCTTCATATGCAAGTATTTAAAATTTCTTAAAATAATTGCCTCAATGGAGGGCCCATGATATAATTACTTTAATTATACCATTTCCAACTTAATCATTTATTTGAAAGATTTAGTGGTCAGCCTAATTACTATTATGGTCTCACTTTGCACATTATCCAATTAGCATGGATATATCATATACTTGCATACATTCCCATACATGTCATGCATTCATGGATAAACATATAAATATGGTATGATCATGGACTTTCTAAGGGATTCAATTCTAAGCTACCAAGAATTGAATCAGGGCATTCCTAGGTGCATTTCATTTATTCATATTACAAGAGTTACTGAAGGAGTACATAATCAACACTTGATTTTGAATTCCTCCCACTGGTCCCACCATTGCTCATGACCTCCTTGATCTTCTTGCAATCCATTACATTGTAATCCTTAGCATACAAAACCGAATTTACAAGAACATGGACTTTAAAGTCCTCAAATAAATGAAATTACAATCCAAAAATATTACAACTTTTATAATACATGCCACTAAAATTAAATTAATTAATTTACAACCCAAAGAAAAATAAAAGAAATAAATTCAATCACATTGGTCTTTTATTGTCCATGATCATCCATCATGCATATCACCATTTAACAATTAAATAAAACATACATACTACGATTAAATTGAATATCTCATATTCAACTAAAAAATTCAGATTTGAATATCATTCAAACGAATTTAAAAATTCAGATTTGATTCACATTCAAACAAATTTAAAAATTCATATTTGAATCACATTCAAACAAATTTAATTGTGTGATTATAATTCCTAATTAAATAATATAATTAGTCATAGGCATAATTTTGGGCATCAAAGCATATAACAATTGCACAACTGAAGTCCAATACAATGCGCACCATGGTGGTGCTCAAACCATGCGCACCAAGGTGCACAACCAAGCATGCTGCCACACTCTTTTTTGCAACCAGTAATGAATCAATCATCTTGTGATCAAATCACACAATTAAATCATATATTAAACAATCTAAATGGCAAATATAGTGGCTCTGATGCTAATTGAAGGAGCGGAAGCATGAAAATTATTAGATTAGAACATTGAATTCAAAAATTTTCTTTTAGGGTCTCATGCATCATGCAAGATTCATTATGTACCTAATTGATTTCAATATTCAATTGCATATTAAAACACTTTTAATATGTATTAGGATCTACATTTGCCATTTAAGATTTTAGAATTAACAAATTAATTCATTAGAATCCTAAATTGATACAAGAATATGTGCACTAACCTTTTGATGCACTGTAGATGTGATTGGTACCTTTGTTATCACACCCTACTCTTCGCCTACTGGTAACTCATTAAATATACTACAAGGGATTTTAAAACAATCTTCGCGAAATTAAATAGTGGTGGGAACGTTGAATATTTCTTAAAAAGCCTTTAAGCGAAATTTTGATCATAGATCAAATCATCGATTAAAATCTAGTGTTGCAAAATTTTTTCAAAATTTCGGCAGAGTGCCGGCTGTATTTTGAGAAAAAAATTCTTCAAACCTGAAAAGGAAAACACTCCCAATATGTTTTTTCAAATACGACTCCAATAAACTTCATTTCATCTCACAATTCAATCTCAATAATCAAATCATTTTATTTTCAAACCAACCTCATCATAAAAGAAACATTTCATTGATTATAAAGACTCAAAAATTAATATTACAAAACTATATAGGTAACTGAAATCTCAAATTTACATTATAATAATTTACATTTAATTACATACCAAAATATGTTACAAGAGTTTTTATACAATTGCTCAAATAATTTACATACATATATTTACATGTATACATCAAAACCTATGTACATGGGTATACCTATGATATACCTGGAGCTAATCTGAATGTGTCTTCAAGGAAGCTTACTTAACTGCTCTATGCTCTTTTCACCTACGACAGCATGCGAAGCTATTGCTGAGTGGTGAACTCAGTGGTGCACAACTATAATTTAAAATATAATACCATATATATGTTGACAAAATTATAACAAATAATTTGGAAATCTTGTACTTCATAAAAATTCTAAAGGTCTAAATAATCATTGCCAATAATATAATCATTTGTTAAAATAATCTTGAACAAAAATTTCAATTTGCCAAATCATAACTAAACAATTAAAGTAATCCCAGCAATTTATGGAAATAAATATTAATTTCAATAAAATCAAGTATGCATAAATCTCATTTGAAATCAAAATTCTTTACTATTCCAAAAATCATTCTTTATCTCACTAACTATGCAAGACTAATGTGAAAGGGCCATCTCTGGGGTGATTCTAACTCCCTATGGTCGAGGAGGTCGAATCGGATTCTAACTCCCTATGGTCAGGGAGGTCAAATCATCGTGCACAGTACACACCACAATAATGAAACTTCTGAAAGGGCCATAACAAAAAAACTTAGATCTAACCTCTAATAAGAGGAGAATCTAAGCCTGTGCACGTACCATGGTAATCAAAACAAAGCTAACTCCATTGTCTCCTTAACAAATGAGAGAGACGGGTAATAACCTAGTCAAGCATTTATAGTGAGATATAAAACAATATCATGAATCTCTTTGTCCTTTTTGTGAGCATAAATCACAGCACAATTTAATTCAATGTCAATTCCAATATCCAATAATTTTATGCTCATCACAATTCAAAATATATTTTATCACAATTTTTTCAAAACTATTTTATTCAATCCACAACAATGCTCAATAATCGTTGAAATACCATTTCACAAAGCTAAATTCATACATACTATAATAATTTCAACAATCATTAAATTAAATCTAATACTTGATAAACATAATGCATAAGGAAAATAACGTCATTTAATCATATGAAGTATTCAGAACAAAATCAATTAAAAGCTAGTTGTGCACAAACCGCTTATTTACTTCAATTCTTGTTTTTCCTTTGAAGATCCCTTTCCAGTCTCTTTTCAACTGAAACACACAATATACAGTGTTTCAGTACCATATCTCATAATTAATCCAACAATTTATTTTATGCCCAATGTTAACTATTCTATTGGACCAAGTTACAGTGGGAATTTGAAAAAATTCTCTTTATCAAATTGTTTCTTATTGTGTTTTCTTTAATTCCGTTTTTGAATCACTCCATTTGGAGTTATATAACTTAAGTTATGGTTAGTTAACCATAACTAGGTCAAATATGAACTTTGGTTTCCTTAATAGGCAAATTTGATACTGAATTTGACTAATTTATTTGGATAGTTTGTAGTAACATTTAGGCTTAGCATTCTTCATAGGATTTGTTGCCCTATGTCTTATAGTTATTTAGAATTTTATTACAATTTTTCAAACTTTATAGAATTATTTATGGTCACACAATTAGCTTGAATTCAAATTTCCTATTTTAACATACTTCTATTTAGGTCAGTAGCTTTGACCTTAAATTCTGGTCTTATACATTTATAATTTGAGGAAGTTGTCTAAAAAAAAGTTTTAGGTCTCTTTCTTAGCTTTCCAAATTGGTATGGCTCATTTAAGTTGGACACTTCTTGCGGGAGATATGCTTATTTGAATTTTCTGGATTTTATGGTCAAATGTGCCAATTCCAGATTTAGTGTGCCAAATTAATCAAGTTAATTGACCTAGTTCCATTGATTTCTAGGTTATAGTCAAATTACCAATATTGTAGATCTATGTCTTATTGAAATTTTGGGACTGATTTCATGTCATTTGGAGTTCTATGGACCAAGTTATGGTCAATTTAGTATTGCTAGTCAAGTTGCACTTATATTGCAAAGTGTAGGTCATTTTTAGGTCAAAGTCAATTCGGCCAGTTTTTGTAACCCAACTTTGGCGATCATTTTGACTTGGTAATTGGCATTTCAGAGCTTGGTGGTCTTCACCAAAGCTGTAGCCCTATGTCTAAGCTTTCCAACGGTATAAATTTCAGGTTATTTGGACTAGTTTTGAGTGAGTTATGGTCATTTTAATAACTACTGTTCATATGATCAATTTCTGATATTTCAAAGTTTCAATTCCGGATTAGGTCATCCTTTTAGTTCACTTCTAGGTAGAATTTGGGCAACACTTCTACATGAAAGTTAGCCTATTTTATTTCTAGTTTTGCCTCTAATTGGCCTCATACCAGGTGGGATCACACAATTAGGGTTATAAGCTCAATTACATACTTCCCTTAAACACATTGCTCAAACACCAACCAAATGCACATTCACCATGCTATAAGTTCATTTCTCATACCCAATTCTGAATTGGTATCATACCATGACCATTCATCACATCACATTTTGGTCACTTTGGGCAGAATATAACAATTCTCAATACACACATTACAACTTTAATTCTCAAAGTTACATTCAACACAATATATATATACATGTAATCACTTAATTTGTTACATACACTTCCACTATCACTTCATATACACTGCCCTCAAACCATCACTAACAGAATTCATCAATTAATTTCATGAGATCAAACACTAATCCATGCTCTTCTGGGCTGCCAAAAAAGGTAGTTTGCTAAGGCTTTCAAATATACTTTCCAAATCCCTAAATTTAAGTGCTCAATATTCATACATGGGAAGTAAGTTGCTAATACATCAATTTAACCAAATCAATCCTAATTCCCATCAATTACATGTAGGAAAAACTCAAGCAAACTCACCTCCCACGGCTGCCAAAAATGGACATTCCCATAACTCAACCATTTCTTAAAATTTCTTCACCATTCAACTCATCTCAACACCAACACAAACTTTGACAAGGAAAGGAAGAAAAATAGGACATGTACCTCAAATTGAACTTGTCAAACTTCTTCAAATCTCTCCCTTTTTGCTCCCAAAATACTGCCCAAGGTATGTACTCCAACTTTAATGAAGAAGACTTGATGTTTGGATGGCTTGATCTTGAGTGGATGAAGCTCCACACATGGGACGACAATGGAGTTTCTTTAAAATGAAATGGGCCCGGCAATTTGAAGATGAAATGAGGAAGAAGAAGTGAAGTGGCTAGCCTTGTCTTTATGTGCTTTTTTATACTTACTTAGTGGAGCACTAAGTCTAATTAAGCATTTAATTAATCTAAGTTTTTATAATTATAATTAACACCCTAATTTCTCACTATTTACATTTCATTTCTAATTTTCATTTTTCATGGGGTTTTCACACTTTAATTTTATTTATTTTTCATGGACATTTAGGTCAAAAGCCAACTCGAGGTGTCAATTGACCAAAATGCCCATATTCGGTTTGTATTCTAAATTTTTTGATAACACCGATTTTTGTTAGTTTCTCGATTTTTCGTTTTTCTTTATACTAATTAATTAAATTTTCTTCGACATTTTCTAAGTCAATTATACCACAATAGATGTTTGTTTAAGTCTCAAAAATATTTTTCAGGGTTCCCCACAGTCCAGGGCTAGTCAGTGGTCCTCTCCGCAACTTCTCGGTGCGGTCACCCATCGCTAGGGTGCCAGCTCGTTTAACCTTGTTTCATTTCCTCTCTTTTATTTTTCCTTAATTTTTTTTTGTATTTTCTTTTTATTTATTTCATCATTTTATGGCTGTTTATTATCACTGAAGTGTAGTTCCAGACATCTTGACTTGTCTAGACCGACATTAAGTCATCGAAGCAACAGAATGTACAGACTACGTAAAGTGAGGGCATTACATTTGTGAAGCACCTAGGACCCTGGTCCCTCTAGCTTGTCCACACCAAGATCACCAATGGGCAGCCCCTAAATCAGCTTCTCAAGCCTTGCCAACCAAATAAAAATTAGGGATTTGCCCTTAGAGAGGTTATAGATGTATATAGGACACTAGAAATAATTTTTAGCAATTTTAATTCAAAGAAACTTGGATCATTCTCTTTGAATTGATGAGAGAAGGTAAAGAGGATAGGAGAGCCAAAGGGTGGTGGCACCTTGAAAAAAATAAGAAGAGAGTGGCTGATTTTTTTTATTTTCACAGAACATCACATTATATAATTAGATCATCACTTAAAACCATTGCCACATGTCATCTCTTGATTCCATCTTAATTTTAATTAACCCAATCACATTAAGCCAAGTGTCAAAGTTAGGTTTAATCTTGACTGTGATCATCATGCATGATAGGAAGACAAATGAAAAACCATGATGCTATGTGTCACCATCTCATGGTGCCACATGTCACCCTGTGAAATGACCAACTTACCCTTGTGTTGTAATTTTGAGTTCTCAACTCAAAATAATTATTTCTCCTCTTTTAATGAATTTATATCAAATATAAATAAATTAATTAATCTTTATTAATTAATTTCTCATAATTAAATTCATATTTAAACACTTTAAATATAAATTTAACTTATACTATACATTCAATAACCTAGATTTGGTTTCAAGCCATGCTAGGGACTTCGTAATCTAATTGCAAACCAAACCTATTTAATTAATCAATTAAACTCTTTAACTAATTAATTAAATCACATTTAACTTGGTGATTACTTGTGCATGTGTGTGACTCACTAGGCTCATCACTAATTGGCAATGAGATATGACATCAACTCTTAATATCATCATAACTTTTTCTTACAATAAATGATTTCTCTAAATCATTTTAGGCACCTCATAGATCATGGTTAACACCTAGCATAGCATGCCATGGCCACCCAATCAGTAATAAGGAATATCTTAAATGAACCTACAATCATATGTTACCATGCACTAGAATATGTTTGTTACAAAATCCCAATTCAAGCTGGAGTCATGGTTTATGTCAAACCCCATTTGCTCTGAATATTATGTTCTCTTTTAATTCTAATTCTTCATTAAAAAGATTTTCTCATCAGAAACTCTTTTCTGATTAAATCTGTCTGTCCTGGCCAGGAACTTGAAACATCAAGAATAATTAAATGAACATAGGATTTTATCCCTATTTACTTAGGTAACAGATTTCATCTTGATCAACACCTACCTCCATATATAGCTAGTAGGAGCCAACTCATGCCCATATACCCATACAAAGTACAAGTATGAAAGTAGTATCAAACTCAAACCACCTATATACAAGATAACTGTGTTATCTTAGGTCTAAAGATTATATGCACTGATAGGATTTATGACAATGCATTAACAAGAGTAAACTCCATGTGCTTGTCATAAGTGTCACTGGTTCAGCCTATTTATCATGTATAAGTGCCTATCATATTTGTTATATGGTATGAGACTTACTATTCCATCTTATTTAAATCTCATATAAATACCTTGGGAACAAACATGAATACAATCTTTCTGGATAAGTCATGTCCTGTGTGAAGTATCCTCGACTGTGAACCAATTTATGATACCTTGTGCTAGAAATACTGTCACTCATATTCTTAACAACTTAAGAATAGAATTTCTAACAAAATATCAATGGACCTTTTCTATTATACATAAATATATTATGTAAGTGGAAAAGTGAAATTGCCTTTTTATTAATAAAACATGTACAAGATACATACTAAATGATATGCTCTAAGGCATACTACTAACAATATAAAACCCCAATTGGCACAACACCCTTTCGACTGGTTTATGGAAATCATGCCATCTCCCTGTTGAACTTGAGCATAAAGCTTACTGAGCAATTCAGATCCTAAACTTTGACCTCAAAGCTGCTGGTGAAAAAAGGCTCCTACAACTGAATGAGTTAGAAGAAATCCGACAGGATGCATACGAAAATGCCAAAATCTTCAAGGATAAAATCAAAAGATGGCATGACAGGCGCATAGCAAGGAAAGAAATGAAAGAAGGAGATCTTGTCCTATTATTCAACTCTAGATTAAAACTCTTTCCAGGGAAGTTGAAATCAAAATGGTCTGGACCTTTTAAGGTCACTCAAGTCTTTCCACATGGAGCAGTAGAAGTGTGGAGCAAAACCTCAGGAGCATTTAAGGTCAATGGGCAGAGGCTGAAGCCTTACTTTCAGGGAGAACCCATAGAAATGGGAGTCAATTACACCCTCGACCATCCTACTGACAGACCATAAACAAGCAAAGTCCAACTAAAAACTATAAACAAGCACTTTTTGGGAGGCAACCCAAAATTTTTCTAAACTTTTCTCCTTTTCCTTTTTCATATTGATTTTTTTTGTTTCATATTCATTAGTATTTCATTTTGCTGGACCTTCTGGAAAAAGAAAAGGGGAGTAGAGAATAAGAGAGGAGAGGAATCACCAAGTCATAACCACAAAATAGAAGATTGAACAAAACAGAGGAAGTAGCTCTATTGCTAATCTTTACATCCATTTCATGTGTTGTGATAATAAAAATTTTCATTTGGGAAAAATTTGGAAAATCAGAAAGTACATGGGTCATGTACTGGTTTCACATGCCCCGCGTAACTTTCTGGAAGTCCGTAAATTTCTTGTATTTTTAACTATGAGGGAGACAGAAAGTTACACGCGTCCATAGCCCAATTTACACAGACCGTGTAACGTTGCTAGCAGAATAGCTTGAAGACAGGAAGTTACACGGGTCCTCTTTGTACTTGACATGGGCCGTGTAACACGTCCAGTAAAGCAACTTGAAAGGTAGTAAGTTACAAGGGTCTTAGAGCTTCATTTACACGGGCCATGTACTATGATAGAATTTGAAATTTTCGGATAGAAATTTATACAGCCCTACATGTCGGGACCCGTGTAGTGATATACGACCCATGTATCATGTCGCAGATGCGACTCCTGGGGCACGAAATGCATGAAACGAAGAGTCTTAATGGCTCTTTAAATGCACCCCTCACATTAAACCTGTTCATAAAGGCAAAAGCCTTCATCTTCACCCCTCAAGGCACGGAGGGGAATCCTCACCTTCTCCCCCTCAGCCGACACCCCAATGCCCAAGAACAAGGGCAGCCTCTCCTCAACCCTCTCAACTAGCCCATCCTCCACTGTGACCCCAACCACAAACCGCTTCTCAATCGAAAATCTCCATCCCTTGGGGATTCCATGATGATGCCCACAAGGCAATGTGCACCCGATTTCACACCCAAAAAATAAGCTCCACAAAAATACATGGATTTCGCGCTGCTGGAGCAAATTGGGTTGTAGGATGAGATCAACTGACTACACGATAGCATCGGGTGGACAATGTTCACCCCACTCCAGTTACCAGCATATCGGGACACCACATTGGAGTTTTTATGCAGTTTTAAGGCCACCTCATGGCCTACCGATAGGGAAGATAGAGGCAGAATTGAATTTCGACTCCTTAGTGTCAACCGGGTGATGAACATAGATGAGTTCAATGCCATCTTTGGCTTTGACAGCGCCGGCCACTAAGAGATCCCTAGGAATCACATGCTTTATAACAACATCAACTTCTGGAGTTCCATTGCCCCAAACACGGAGCCGTATAACTCCAGCAAGTCCAAATCCATGGGCATCAGAAGCCCAGCCCTGTGCTACATGCATCGGTTCGCAGCCAACACAATCATGGGCCGTGGTGACTGCCTTGGCGTGGTAAATGCCAACGAGCTAATCTTCTTGTGGTGTATTGTCACACCCTACTCCCCCGTAAGATGTAACATGATCCCGTAGTACACCTAATGAATTACTGTACTTCACCTACCGATAACCCATTAGATATACTACAAGGGATTTTAAAATAATTTTCGTGAAATTTAAATCATCGATTAAAATCTAGTGTTATAAAATTTTTTTAAAATTTCGGCAAAGTGCCGACTGTATTTTGAGAAAACAATTCTTCAAACCTGAAAAGGAAAAACACTCCCAATATGTTTTCTCAAATACAACTCCAAGAAACTTCATTTCATCTCACAATTCAATCTCAACAATCAATCATTTCATTTTCAAACCAACCTCATCATAAAAGAAACATTTCATTGATTACAAGACTCAAAAATTAATATTACAAAACTATTCAGGTAAATGAAACCTCAAATTTATATTTACAATAATTTACATTTAAGTACATACCAAAATATTTTACAAGAGTTTTTATACAACTACTCAAATAATTTACATACATATTATTACATGCATACATGAAAACCTATGTACATGGGTATACCTATGATATACCTGGAGCTGATTTGAATGTCTCTTCAAAGAAGCTTACTCAATTGCTTTATGCTCTTTTCACCTGGGACAGCATACAAAGCTATCGCTGAGTGGTGAACTCAGTGGTGCACAACTATAATTTAAAACATAGTACAATATACCTTAACAAAAATTACAGCAATTAATTTGGAAATCTATATACTCATCAAATTTCAAAACTCAAAATATTCATTGCCAATAAAATAAATCATTTGCATAAAATGACTTTGATCACGAAATTCAATTTATCAAATCATAACTAACCATTTAAGGTAATTCCAACAAAAACAATTATACATAAAGCATAATTGAAATCACAATTCTTTACTATTCAAAAATATTTTTATCTCGAAAACCGTTTTTTATCTCAAAAACCATTCTTTATCTCACTAACTATGCAACACTAATCCGAAAGGGCCATCTTGAGGGTGATTCTAACTCCCTATGGTCGGGGAGGTAGAATTAGATTCTAACTCCCAATAGTCGGGGAGGTCGAATCATCGTGCACAGTACACATCACAATAATGAATCTTCCGAAAGGGCTATAACATAAAAAAACTTAGATCTAACCTCTAATAAGAGGAGAATCTAAGCCTATGCACATACCATGGTAATTAAAAAGCAAATAACTCCATTGTCTTCTCAACAATTGAGAGAGACGGGTAATAATCTAGTCAAGCATCTATAGTGAGATATAAAACATTATCACAATCCTTTTAGTGAGCATAAATCACAATACAATTCGATTCAAAGTCAATTCCAATATCTAATAATTTTTATGCTCATCACAATTCAAATCATAAATTTGCATTTTCCATGCAATTTGCCCATCACAATTCAAAACATTTTCTATCACAATTTTTCAAAACATAATTTATTTAATTCACAACAATGCTTAATACTTGTGGAAATACCATTTCACAAAATTAATTCATACATACTATAACAATTTCAATAATCATTGAATTAAATCCAATGCTTGTTAAACATAATACAGAAGAAAAATATGTCATTTAATCATATGAAATATTCAGAACAAAATCAGTTAAAAACTAATTGTGCACAAACCTCTGATAAATGCCTCTTGGCTCTGACTCAGTGTTTCGTTCCCCTTCCCAGAGTCTTTGCTAACTGAAACACACAATTTGAAGTGTTTCAGTACTCATTTAAACCGTCTCTAACAATAAGGCTTATTAATTAATTTATTGAATTCTATTATTTCCTTAGTCAACCTAAGATGTTGACCCTAGATGCAATCTAAGTGAATTAGGTTTAATGTTTCCAATATGTCACATTTTATAGCCCTTTAGTGTTGGTATATGTTACCAATTTCATTTTCAAGCATATTGCATTTTATTGTAATTTGTCGAATTTCAGTATACTAATTTGACCTAGCAGGATGACCTAGTTCCCTCAGTTTTTGGGTTTTGGTTCAAACTACAAACTTGTAGGTCTATGTCTTATTGCACGTGGGGCAAAATTTCAGGTCATTCTGAGTTGTGTAGACCAAGTTATGGTCAATTTACCAATGCTGGACAGAATGCATTAAAATGGTAACTTTAGGTCATTTTTAGGTCACTTTTGTTTCGGCCAGTTTTGGTGTCTGAATTGTGCAAGCTGTTTGGCTTGGTTCTGGCCATTTATGGGCTTTGGTGTCTTTATAGGAATTGTAGATATATGTCTCAACTATTCATGGTAAAAATGTTAGGTCAATTGGACTTGTTTTGAGTAAGTTATGCTCAAAACACTAACTACTGCCCAAATGGTCAATTTTCAGGCTTTCAAGTCACTAATCCGGATTTGGTCTTTTTTCAAGTCACCTTCTAGGTAGAATTTAGGTAAGCTTCCTTCATGAAAGTTGGCACATTTTGTGCCTAGTTTCACCTCTAATTGGTCTTATACCAATTGCAGTCACACACTTAAGGTTCTAAGCCAAATACACTGCCCTACTGCACACTTCTCAACACCTACCAAGTACATATTCAACACTTACCAAACTACTTCCTTCATGCCAATTCTGGTTTGTACCTTACCATTAAAACATTTAACAACACATTTTGGTCATTTTGGATAGCTTGTAACCATTCTCAACAAACACATTATAACTCAGAGTTTTTCCAAGTCCAATTACAACAATTAACCACATGACATACCTCATTTACATGTCCAAATTCAAACCATTATACACATATCCATACTGCCATCAATAACATCTTCTTAGACAACAATAAACAAGTAAAAACAAGCTACATATACTGAATTTCCATGGCTGCCAAAATGTACATCTCCATTAAAACATCAAACTTCAAAAATTCTTCCATAAATTAACTACCCACAACCTTGGTTTCACTTTTAATGAAACAAGAATTGAAAACACTCACTTACCACTTTTGAAGTTCTTCAAAACCTCACAAAAACTTAACTTTCATGCTTCTAGTATGCTGCCCAAGGTATGGTGGTCAAGTTTAGTGAAGGAACCTAATGTAAAAATTAGCTAGAACATGGTGAACTTAAGCTCTTACCATGGACGGCCATGGAGTTTTCTCTCAATATTGATTTCGGCTGGTTCTCTTCCTAAGGTTGAAGATGACTGCTGCACCTCCCAAGTGTCCCTTTAGGTGTCCATTTACTGAAGTTAGTGGAGCACTAGTAAAAGTTTTAATGGTTATTTATTTAATTTCCAATTTTTGCACATTTTCCTCCTATCTTTTGCTATTTAGATCATGTACCACCATTTTGATTTTTCATAACATTTTCCAAGTGTAATATCATTTATTTTTAGTGGACATTTAGGTCAAAAGACAACTCGGGAGTCGAATGACCACAATGGTCCTATTCGTGTTGCTTTCTCGATTTTTCGGTAACACCGAGTTTTGTCGTTTTCTCAATTTCTTGTTTTTCTTTGTACTAATTATTTAATTTTTCTTTGATATTTCTAATGACATTTATACTTCAATAGATGTTTATTTAAGTCTTAAAAATATTTTCTGGGGTTTCCCGCAGTCCAGGGCTAGTCAACGATTCACGCCGCAACTTCCCAGTGCGGTCACCCATCGCTATGGTTCTCGGCTCGTTTAACTTGGTTACATTTCATTACTATTATTTTTTCTTTGTTTTTCTTGTATTTTGTTTTCTTGTATTTCATTATTTTATGTCTCCTCACCCATATCTAAGTGTAGTTCTAGGTATCCTAGCTGTCCGGACAGACACTGTCAACGGAACAGTAGAACGCACTATCAAACATAGGGGTGTTACAATTCTCCCCCCCTTAAAATAAATTTTGTCTCGAAATTTTACCTGGCATCAGTTTCTAAATAGCTGTGGGTGCTATCTCCTCATATCCTCTTCACGTTCCCAAGAAGCTTCTTGGCCTGAATGATGGTTCCACAGCACTTTAACCAGGTGTATCTATTTGTTTCTCAGCTGCTTCACCTCATATGCCAGAATTTCTATGGGTTGTTCCTCAAATGAGAGGTCTGGATTTACCTCAATCTTTTCAACTGATAGTACATGAGATGGGTCAGATCTGTACATCCTTAACATGGACACATGAAATACACTGTGTATCCTTTCTAGCTCTGGAGGTAATGCTAGCCGATATGCCAAAGGACCCACTCTTTCCAGAACCTCATATGGTTCGATGAAATGAGGACTCAGTTTTCCCTTCTGCCAAATCTCATAATTCTCTTCCAAGGAGAAACTTTGAGGAATACCTTATCACCCACTGCATATTCAATATCTCTTCTCTTCAGATCCACATAGGACTTCTGACGGTCTGATGCAGCCTTGAGTCGATCTCTGATCAATCTGATTTCCTCTGTCTGCTGAACAATTTCTGGCCCAATCATCTTTCTTTCACCTACTTCATCCCAACATAAGGGAGTTCTGCACTTCCTGCCATACAAAGCTTCATATGGAGGCATCCCAATGCTTGATTGGTAGCTGTTGTTATAAGCAAACTCAATCAAAGGCAAGTATATATCCCAACTACCTTTAAACTCAATCACACAAGCCCGTAGCATATCCTCCAGTATTTGAATTACTCTCTCAGATTAGCCATCTGTCTGTGGGTGGAATGCTATGCTGAAGTTCAATTTAGTTCCTAGGGCTCTCTGAAGACTACCCCAGAATTTAGAAGTGAACCTAGGATTTCTGTCTGATACAATCGATACTGGCAATCCATGCAGTTTTACAATCTCATTTATGTACAATCTGGCCAATCTCTCCAACTATAGTCCATCCGGACTGGCAAAAAGTAAGTAGACTTGGTTAGTTTATCAACTATGACTCATACTTCATCATGACTATTCTGTGTCCTCGGAAGTCTCATCACAAAATCTATAGTTATCCGTTCCCTTACAATGTTTCATAAGGTGCCATTTGTATGCTAGCTTGACACTTATTATTGTATACAAATTCTATTAGTGGGAGGTATCTATCCCATCTCCCCTCGAATTCAAAGACACAAGTTGTCAGTATATTCTCAAGGGCTTATTACATTTTACAGGTTATTATTATCATTTCATTTCATTATTTATAGAAATTCAATGAGTTTCAGAATTTACCTGAATTACTTGTTTCGATTATCCATCCATCTAAGGATGACAAGTCGTACTGATATCCCTAAACTTATAGCAATTACTGTGGTACTAGTAGTTCACATTATTGTAACCGAGTTACTGACTCCAGCTACCTTACAAGTGTAGTCTTTCTACAAGCTAGTTTTGAAGTTTTAATAGTACTCTATTCGGGCGTAACTGTATCAATTTATAAATTACTTATAAATATTCTTATTTTATTGTACCATGAGGAAGCACATAGCTCTACACAATAATCTTGTGTCAGTACTGTAATCTGCAGCTTACAATACAAACATCGAGAACATTACATAGTCACTACGTTATAACCTCATGGACTAGGTTTTCTAACATCTTATCTTTCTTGAATCCACTAATATCCTAAATCAATTCTCTCCCTTGACAATTACTAACAGTAACATCTTTACCCTCATCTAGAGCAATTCTATTATTGTAACTTACTTTTAGGTCCTCTTGCCTTACATTAAGTAAGCTCGCCAATTAGCTTTATAATTTATGGTGTGTTAGAAAATACTTTTAGCTAACAATTCTTCCAAAATTAATGTCAATCATACTTGTTATTATAATTTTTATCCTAAAGGACTTGTCACTAATACATCAAAATTCATTCCCATGTAAAGGAATAGCAACAGAACATATAATTCTAACACTAGCACACAACTAAGTAATGCTGGGATCAAATAATAACTAATTGTTTCTTTCAAAAATTAAGAACTTACCAGTAGCTACATCTGAAGTTTCTGTTCTTTCTCCTTGGAGCTTAGTGGACGCTCTAACTGGTGCGCTACTATATTCGGGTTGATTCACTGTGTTATGGTGGTGAGGAGTACTAACTTTATTTCTATCTCGACTCTGACTGACTGTCTGTGAACTCCGGAAAGCAGATCGAGGTGTTCTAGTACAATCTCTAACAAAGTGTCCAAGCTTTCCACAATTGTAGCAGGCTCCAGAGGCCTTATGACAAATACCTCTGTGTAGCTTACCACAAACATGGCAGAAACAGGCAGAATAGGAACTTCTGGTTGTTCAACGACTAGATCTTGGTGTTCTCTGCCCTGATGATCCGCCTCTGTCATGTCCCTGAGCTCGGGGTTCTTAAAATTCTTTTCTCTTCCCCAAATAACTATTTGAGCTCTGACCCATAGGTTTCTCCCTCTTCTCTATTTCACACTGCCCTTGTGGGGGTTGGGTTTGTGCTTGAGCTTGAGCTGACAGAGTATCAGCCATTTGTTGAAAGAAAGTGGCCATTTGCTGGGCCATTTGTGCAGTAATTTGCACCAGTAAAACTGCTACAGTCAGGCCTTCGACACTTTGTGGTGCTGGAGCCTCAACTTATACTTCTGCCATCATAGATTGTTTTATTGTCTCATTCTTCTCTTCCATTCTTTCCACAAGATTTTCTATTTCTGTACAACCAACACAAGGAGATTCTTTTCCATTAGTTCATATTTATGATATAAATGTACTATATGTATCAAACATTTGAGCAGTTGTAGTTACCAATAAAAAGATTTTAAATTCACAATTCGAAATTTACTTTAAAACCATTGTTTGATACCACAAAACATGTCACACCCTACTCCCCCGTAAAATGTAACATGATCCCGTAGTACACCTAATGAATTACCGTACTTCACCTACCGATAACCCATTAGATATACTATAAGGGATTTTAAAATAATTTTCGTGAAATTTAAATCATCGATTAAAATCTGGTGTTATAAAATTTTTTTAAAATTTCGGCAAAGTGCCAGCTGTGTTTTGAGAAAACAGTTCTTCAAACCTGAAAAGGAAAAACACTCCCAATATGTTTTCTCAAATACAACTCCAAGAAACTTCATTTCATCTCATAATTCAATCTCAATAATCAATCATTTCATTTTCAAACCAACCTCATCATAAAAGAAACATTTCATTGATTATAAGACTCAAAAATTAATATTACAAAACTATTCAGGTAAATGAAACCTCAAATTTACATTTATAATAATTTACATTTAATTACATACCAAAATATTTTACAAGAGTTTTTATACAACTACTCAAATAATTTACATACATATTATTACATGCATACATGAAAACCTATGTACATGGGTATACCTATGATATACCTAGAGCTGATCTGAATATCTCTTCAAAGAAGCTTACTCAATTGCTCTATGCTCTTTTCACCTGTGACAGCATACAAAGCTATCGCTGAGTAGTGAACTCAGTGGTGCACAACTATAATTTAAAACATAGTACAATATACCTTAACAAAAATTACAGCAATTAATTTGGAAATCTAGATACTCATCAAATTCCACAACTCAAAATATTCATTGCCAATAAAATAAATCATTTGTATAAAATGACTTTGATCACGAAATTCAATTGATCAAATCAAAACTAACCATTTAAGGTAATTCCAACAAAATCAATTATACATAAATCATAATTGAAATCACAATTCTTTACTATTTAAAAACATTCTTTATCTCGAAAACTGTTTTTTATCTAAAAAACCATTCTTTATCTCACTAACTATGTAAGACTAATCCGAAAGGGCCATCTTCGGAGTGATTCTAACTCCCTATGGTCGGGGAGGTCGAATCATCATGCACAGTACACATCACAACAATGAATCTTCCGAAAGAGCCATAACATAAAAAAACTTAGATCTAACCTCTAATAAGAGGATAATCTAAGCCTGTGCACATACCATGGTAATCAAAACACAACTAACTCCATTGTCTTCTCAACAAATGAGAGAGACGAGTAATAACCTAGTCAAGCATCTATAGTGAGATATAAAACAATATCACAATCCTTTTAGTGAGCATAAATCACAATACAATTCGATTCAAAGTCAATTCCAATATCCAATAATTTTTATGCTCATCACAATTCAAATCATAAATTTGCTTTTTTCATGCAATTTGCCCATCACAATTCAAAATATTTTCTATCACAATTTTTCGAAACATAATTTATTCAATTCACAACAATGCTTAATACTTGTGGAAATACCATTTCACAAAGCTAAATTCATACATACTATAACAATTTCAATAATCATTGAATTAAATCCAATGCTTGTTAAACATAATACATAAGAAAAATATGTCATTTAATCATATGAAATATTCAGAACAAAATAGGTTAAAAACTAGTTGTGCACAAACCTCTGATAAATGCCTCTTGGCTGTAACTCAGTGTTTCCTTCCCCTTCCCTGAGTCTTTGCTAACTGAAACACACAATTTGAAGTGTTTCAATACTCATTTAAACCGTCTCTAACAATAAGGCTTAATAATTAATTTATTGAATTCTATTATTTCCTTAGTCAACCTAAGATGTTGACCCTCGATGCATTCTTGGTGAATTAGGTTTAATGTTACCAATATGTCACATTTTCTAGCCTTTTAGTGTTGGTATATTTTACCAATTTCATTTTCAAGTATATTGCATTTTATTGCAATTTGCCGAATTTCGGTATACTAATTTGACCTAGACGGATGACCTAGTTTCCTCAGTTTTCGGATTTTAGTTCAAACTACAAACTTGTTGGTCTATGTCTTATTGCATGCGGGGCAAAAATTTCTGGTCATTCTGAGTTGTGTAGACCAAGTTATGGTCAATTTACCAATGCTGGATAGAATGCATCAAAATGGTAACTTTAGGTCATTTTTAGGTCACTTTTGTTTCAGCCAATTTTGGTACCTGAACTTGTGCAAGCTATTTGGCTTGGTTCTGGCCATTTCTAGGCTTTGGTGTCTTCATAAGAATTGTAGATACATGTCTCAAATATTCATGGTAAAAATGTCAGGTCAATTGGAGTTGTTTTGAGTAAGTTATGGTCAAACCACTAACTACTGCCCAAATGGTCAATTTTCAGGCTTTCAAGTCACTAATCTGAATTTGGTCATTTTTCAAGTCACCTTCTGGGTAGAATTTAGGTAAGCTTCCTTCATGAAAGTTGGCACATTTTGTGCCTAGTTTCAACTCCTATTGGTCTCATACCAATTGGAGTCACACACTTAACGTTCTAAGCCAAAATATACACTACCCTACTACACACTTCTCATCACCTACCAAGTACATATTCAACACTTACCAAACTACTTCCTTCATGCCAATTCTGGTTTGTACCTTACCATTAACACATTTAACAATACATTTTGGTCATTTTGGATAGCTTGTAACCATTCTCAACAAACACATTATAACTCAGAATTTTATCAAGTCTAATTACAATAATTAACCACATGACATACCTCATTTACATGTCCAAATTCAAACCACTATACACATATCCATGCTGCCACCAATAATAACATCTTAGACAACCATAAACAAGTAAAAACAAGCTACATATACTGAATTTCCATGGCTGCCAAAATGTACATCTCCATTAAAACATCAAACTTCAAAAATTCTTCCATAAATCAACTACCCACAACCTTGGTTACACTTTTAATGAAACAAGAATTGAAAACACTCACTTACCACATTTGAAGTTCTTCAAAACCTCACCAAAACTTAACTTTCTTGCTCCTAGTATGCTGCCCAAGGTATGGTGGTCAAGTTTAGTGAAGGAACCTAATGGAAAAAGTAGCTAGAACATGGTGAACTTAAGCTCTCACCATGGACGGCCATGGAGTTTTCTCTCAATATTGATTTTGGCTGGTTCTCTTCCTAAGGTTGAAGATGACTGCTGCACCTCCCAAGTGCCCCTTTAGGTGTCCATTTACTGAAGTTAGTGGAGCACTAGTAAAAGTTTTAATGGTTATTTATTTAATTTCCAATTTTTGTAGATTTTCCTCCTATCTTTTGCTATTTAGATTATGTACCACCATTTTAATTTTTCATAACATTTTCCAAGTGTAATATCATTTATTTTTAATGGACTTTTAGGTCAAAAGACAATTCGGGGTGTCAAATGACCACAATGCTCCTATTCGGGTTGCATTCCTAATTCTTCAGTAACACCGAGTTTTGTCGTTTTCTTGATTTCTCGTTTTTCTTTGTACTAATTATTTAATTTTTCTTTGATATTTCTAATGACATTTATGCTTCAATAGATGTTCATTTAAGTCTTAAAAATATTTTCCAGGGTTCCCCGCGGTCCAGGGCTAGTCAACAGTCCACGTCGCAACTTCCCAGTGCGGTCACCCATCGCTATGGTTCTAGCTCGTTTAACTTGGTTACATTTCATTACTATTATTTTTTCTTTGTTTTTCTTGTATTTTATTTTCTTGTATTTCATTATTTTATGTCTCCTCACCCATATCTAAGTGTAGTTCTAGGCATCCTAGCTGTCCGGATAGACACTATCACCGAAACAATAGAACGCACTATCGAACATAGGGGTGTTACATGTATGGTCACTGGGCAACGCTGCAGCACCAGCTTCTTTTTATGCAACCACCTCTGTTGCCTCTGTCATTAGCCTACTAGGCACATCGTGCTTAGTGGCCTTGTCACAACCATCAACCTCCACTTCAGATTCTTTCTAGGACTTCACAAGCTGCGCTTTGTCACTGGAACATCAAGAATAGATCAAATCATCTGCATATCCATGGGGATATGTAAGAAGGTGGGCAACACCTGCTACCTATTGGATGTCGAGAGGAATGCCATCCCTCAGAGAGATGAAGCACAAGAAGGACCTGGCAAGACTTCGCAGCCATAGGCAAAAACTCAAGAACCCATGTTTTAGGAGTCCCCCGCTCGAGTGCCTCCATACACACCACCACCCACTAACTCGGTGCTCGCATACCTACAGCGCATGGAGACCACAATCAACAACAGGATGTGAGCAATTGAGGATAGCCTCTAAGAAGCCCAAAACAAGTTGGACATGCTAATGGAGAGGGTCAATAAAGAGGAGCCAGCATCACCATCATCACCATTAGAGACCTTTTAAACCTAGGACTATAGGATAGGTTCTTTATTGTAAAATCTTGAATGCCTTAGTCCTAGATTGCAATCATAGGTCTCTTTTATTTACTTTATGTCCAAACTTTTCAATACTTAATAAATAATATGCTTTCTTATAATTTGTGTACATTTTCTCTAATTTCGCATATTATGTTAACATTGAGGACAATGTCCGGTTTGAGTTTGGGGAGGAGGGGGGGGGGGGTACAAGTGCATTGCATATCATTTCATTGTTTAAATTCAGCTATAATATTCTTGTGTATCAAAATTTCAAAAATTAGAAAAATATTGAAAATTTTTAAAAATTTTGAACTTTGAATTGTGAAACTTAGAACTATAACCAATTTCTAGTAAGCTAATAATTGGACTCCATGGGATAGAGGAATGAACGTATCTGGATAGGCAAAAAGGGATTCTAACATGTTGTCTGTGAAAAACCTAATCTCTTTAGTGGAACTAGACTAGTTAAACCCCTTCATAGCCATTAATCTGTCACATTGAACTTGTAAAATTAGGAGAAAATTTTTTAAAATACAAGCAAACCCAAAAATGCTTCAGCAGCTCTAGAACATGTCTCTTGAACCTATCAAGGCGAAATCCTAGCATATGCTTGATGAAGAAATGATTAAGGCATTCTTTGCTATAGCCTCACTAAGCCTTAGCCACCCCTAATTAAAATGTATATCCCTTGTAGCCAACTTGAAGCCTATATTTATCCCTTAGATTTTTTTTTTTCCTTATTTACTCATATTATTTACCTAGCCCTTAGCCTAAACACATACCTACCCATTTGAGGAAGCTAAATGCATAAGTAAATATTATATTAAAATGCAAAAAGAAAATGGAGAGAGGATGTAGAACTCAAGAAAGAGTGCAAGTGTGCAATTGAAATCAAAGAAAAATTTGCCTTTCCAACCCAGCAAAAGCAATGAGTTTTTTTTTTTTTTTTGGGGGGGGGGGGGAGGACAAAAGGGACATGAAAAAAAAAAAAAAAAAGAAGTCCCAAGATAAGTATCATGGAAGTATGCTTGGCACTATATATATATATATATACATATATATAAAACCAAAAGCCCTTCCTCTCCATACAAAATCAGTAGAATAAACTTAGTATACTTGATATTTTATACATACATGCTATCCTTATATTTGCATTCCCTATAAACCTTTCATTGACAACCAAGTCATTTTCCCTTTAGCCCCATTACAACCATTTGAAAGACCTTTTGATCTTTTGAAAAGTGTATGCTGCATTAGTGGAGATAGGAAATTGAGATATGCCTATGAAGTTGGAATTGAGTTACTTCATCACAATTACTCACAAAAGAGGCAAATTTGGAGGAGTAAGTATTTCTCAAGTTTACCCTGATAAAACAGGTTATTTGTGACTTATTAATGGCCTTGGAAAGAGGAATAATTAGTTAAAGCACCAAAAAGGAGGTGAAGTTCTAAACAGGCAGCTATTAGAACCCTTATGCCTTGAAAGAGGGTAATTGGTGTGAAGGTTGGAGGAGTTCAATTTTATGCTTATTAAATTATTGATTATATTCCTAAGCATCCCTTGAAATATGTTTTAAAAATGAGTTTTGTTTTGCTTGAGGACAGGTAAAAGTTTGAGTTTGGGAGTATTTGATGCACTTGAATTGTATAGATGTTTTTAAGCACAATTGTATACTATCTCATTGTAATTAGGTAAGTAATCTCATGTATAGTAGTTGATTTCATTAGTTTTTGGAATTTCTACTATCAAGCCCTTAATTCCATGTTTTCTGCATCATTTTAGGTGTTTGGGTGAAGCCCCAGAGTATAGGAGTGCAAAAGGGAAGCTTAGAGAAGTCAAAAGGCTCAGAATTTCTGCTGATACAAAGTACACGGGCTGTGTAAGCCAAGCCATAGACCCATGTAACCTTCTACCAGACGAAAGCTAGAGAGCCAATGGAGAAACAAAAGTATACGGGTCGTGTAATTGGACTCTTGTAAGCTACAGGGACCCATATAAGTCTCTGCCGGGCACAAGCTTGAAGAACTTTGAGAACAAAAGCACATGGCTCGTGTAACCAGGCCCGTGTAAGTCTCTGTGCCAATGCAAGACTCTGCAATTCCACTCCAGTAAGTTATAGGCCCTGGGCCATATAGTGACACACGGGCCGTGAACCTTGCGGTAGCCAGTTTTCAAACCCGAATTCCTGCTCTTATTTACACATTCAAATCATACCCCTAAGGCTTTTGGGACTCAAAATGACCTAACCCTATAACAGCTATTATAAATAGAAAGAGAAAACATCCAAAAGGAGGGAGGATCCTTTGACAGCATTTTTTAGGAGTTTTAAAGAGACTTGCATTCTGCACTCTCTCCAGCCATCTTGAGGAGAAGAATATCAGTATCAAGGGGAGTTTTCCAGCCAAAGTTCCACAAGATCAAAGCTGCAAACTCTCTTTGGTTCCTTCATTCCATCTCCTTAAATGGATTTTTATTGTTCTATTTCTTCTATATGATTTCTTTTTATTGTTTTTACCTTTTTATCATGATGTTTGCTGAACTCATAAGTGAGTAGTTTTTTATATTCTAGAATTGGGAGAATAATACTTGTAATAATTGTTATGGATAAACATTAAGTTTTATTTATTGGATTTGAGATTTGTTCCTTAATTTAATTTCTTGTGATCTTAATGCATGCTATGTGCTGATACCCACTTAGTATTGATTGTAGATATTAATTGAAGGACTGAAAAGTGAAGATTAATATTAGAAAATCAAGATCTTGAACCTAGGAATTCTGACCTAAACATTGGCTGATACCTTTGGGAAATTTCAAAATTAGTCAAAGACCTTAAGGGATTTTAATTAATTTGATCGCCATGAAAGTCGGGTTTAAGTTAATTAGAATACACCCTAGGTGCCTTGAGAGAGGACTTAGGATACCTCAGGACTGATTTCCATCAAGGTAAATGATTCTCAAATCCAGTAAATAAATAAGATAACATTCATAGCAAGATTCAGGTATGAAATCTTAATTCCGGAATTATTCCAAAATAGATTACTACATTTTAAGTTTATCATTTTAGTGTTTAAAATAGACAACTCCCATTCCTTCATTGTTCAATAGCCTAAACAGTCAAAATTACTGTGTAGGTTGGTACTTACTAGTCAAATTCCTTGTGGGAACGATACTTTACTCATCACTTTATTACTTGTTAGAGATCCGTGCACTTGCGGTGGTTGTAAAACCAGTAAACAATTTTGTGAAGGACTACACTAGTGCCCGCAGATCTGGGCCACCTACTACCACAGCAGAAGGATCTGTTCAGAGTTCTACCATTAGAGGTTTACAGCCAGCTAGCAGAGGCAGAGGCAGAGGTAGGGGCAGTACCTCAGGCATTTAAGGCACGATTAATTAGCTATAGCAAGGTAGTACTCTAGCCAGAGTTTACACTATATGACGGAGAGAAGAGGCAGAAACATCTGATATTGTGGCTGGTATATTCTCTATCTTTGATGAAGATGTGTTTGTGCTGTTTGATCTCGGATCTACGCATTCCTATATTAGTGCTAGCATTATTAGCTTTATTATTGTCCCTTGTGTGAAAATGGATTTTGAGGTCTTAGTGACTAGTCCTTTGGGATAAGAGGTTAGGGTGAACAGAATGTATAAGGATTGTCCTTTGGTGATCCAAGGACACACATTCTTATATGACTTGAATGAGATGCCCTTCAGAGATTATGATATCATCTTGGGCATGGATTGGTTAGCTAGGCATCATGCAATGATTGACTGTAGACTGAAAATAGTAACTTTTGGTCTCCCTCAGTATGGTGATGTGATAATACATGGGGAGAGGCAGTTATTGCCATCAAACCTTATTTCTGCTGTACTTGCTAGAAAAATGATCCGAAAAGGGTGTGAAGCATATTTGGCCTGTGTGGTAGACACCCGAGTAGGGAGTCCAGCATTGAGGGACATCCTTATAGTATGTGACTTTTTGGATATATTTCCTGAAGAGTTACCAGGATTACCTGTAACACCCTCACTGTAGCAACTCCGTACATTCTACTGTTCCGGTGACTAGTGTCGGTCCAGACAGCTAAAACGTTTGGAAAAATATTTAAACTAAAGTGAGAAACCATAATTAACTCAAATATTAATAAGAAAAATTTAGGAAAAATTTTAGAAATAAATTACAATCAACTTAAATGAGCCGGTGCCCTAGCGATGGGTAACCATGTGGGAAGTTACGGTTCTCGCAACTAAGAGCCCTAGACCAAGGAGAAAACTTATAAAATAATTTTTGGGACTCCAGAGAAGAGACATTGAGGGTTCTATGGCTTTAGAATGCCAAGAAAATGCTTAGAAAAATTTTTCAATAGGTATAGACAATTTTGGTCTGTTAAGCTAAACAGAGGGCATTTTGGTCATTTCACCTTCAGATGTGATTTTTGACCGACTTGTCCAGTTAAGTAAATAATTATTATGATATAAAATATGAATAAATATTGCTAAAAATTAAATTGCAAATGAGTAGAGAAGAAAAGAAGAGAAAATGAGTTAAATGTGAATTTTTACCTCATTGCTTATTTCATTAAAACCCTCCCCACCAATCACAATTAAGCTAACTTATTAAAAAGGGATAATTGAGACAAAAATAAACAAAAGCAATCAGAATTCATCTCCTTCACCCAAACTAGCCGAAACACCTTCCATACCCAAACCACCATTGAAAGCTTATCAAAGCTTCATAACTCACCTCATCCTACCTTGAAACCCTTACCTAGCTTCACAAAAAATTAACCTTGCAACTTGAACATTCTCTAGGCAGCCAAAAGAGGAAGAAAAAAGGAAGTTTGGGTAGCGTGAAATTCTGCTCCAACAAGGTTAGTGTCCAACTCTTACTCCTTTTGCTTTAATTCATGTTTAATGGCATGAATTGTGTAGGAATTATAAGAAAATAAAACAAACATGTGTGTGTGTGCACCTTACAAATTTCAGTAGCTAGGGTTAGTTAGGGTTTGATGATTTTTCTTGATAGCAAAATAGTTATGAGCAGCCTTTGGTAGTGGATGGGTGATTGAACATAGTTAAGTAAGTGAAATGCAAGAATTGTGCATGTATGAACATAAAAAAAAATTGGACACTTGAACAATTCTAGGGTTTGCCCATGTGATGGTTTACTAACCTTGTAATGGTCAATTAGTGACCATTTGAATATGTGTGAGGAGGAAATGAAGTGAGTTGTGGCTTGGTATTTGAGTTTGGGTGAGCTGCCTTAGCTGACCTTCAGGACTGAGTGTGAGTCCAGCAGGTTTAGGTAGCTATAAACGGAGTTGTAGAGGTTCAATTGGTGTAAGACTAATTGGACATGAAACTAGACACATAATGGCACAACTTTGGTGAAGAAACCCTGCCTAGAAAACTAAACCAAGTTAACCTAAAAATTTCCCTAATCCAGGTGACTTGCAAAATGACCAAATGAATAATATTCATTCATTTAGTCATAACTCAGTGTAGAAAAGTCTAATTGACCTAAAATTTTACCAATAGAAAGCTGATACATAAACCTACAACTTTCATGAAGAACACAAATCCAAATTTTGACCATAACCTAGTCAAATTGCCAACCAAACTTAGGTTACCATATCTGGCAGAACCAGTTTTGCCCAGAATTTTGGATTATGTCCAATCCGGCCAGTTATGGTGTTTAGGGCATAACTTGAGCTACAAAACTCCAAATGGAGTAATTTGAAAAAAGGAAATGTAACTAGACACAAAAAAGAACAACTTTCATGAAGACAATTTTGCCAAATTCCTACTGTACAAATGACTAATGGAATAGTAAACTTAGTGCTTGAAATCTAAAAATTGTGAATAACTAACACTAAGCTTTGAAATGGTATTGGCAAACAACACCAACAACTTTAGAATGCAAAATGAGGTATGTTGGAAGTATTAGAATGCAAAATGGTATTAGGCACATGGCATTATGCCATTCTGTGATTTTATGGCTTTTAGCCATTCTGATATTGTGATGATACTTGGCCTTGTGCCTAATGTTATTACAGCTTATTAGTTGTTTTGTTGCATAGCGGGAGATACATATGTGACCGATGGTGTGACGGCTCGAGGTACTTGATAACCAGTGCCAGTTTACCCGTTTATCCACTCTAGTCATCCAGTATAGGTTACCTAGGCAACCAAAAAAGAAAGTGGATAAATTTAATGAAATAATGAATATAACAAGTACAAAATAAGTAAGACTACAAATACTCATCGAAAATTTGTCTACAATGAGACATCAATACATTTGCTGCATATTTGTTTTCTGTTATTTCTTTTTATTGTATTACTGGCACCACTAAGAATTATTGCTTAGCGCGTTGCTTTTTGCCACGTGTAGGTTCTAGAGAGACCGATAGAGAGCCCAGTAGACCACAGACTAGGTGAGACCATTTACTCTAATGAAATGTAACACCCCTAAGTTCGGTAGTGCGTTCTGCTGCTCCGGTGACTAGTGTTGTCCGGACAGCTAGGATGCCAAGAACCGTACTTCAAAATGGGTGAGGAGACATAAAATAATGAAATACAAGAAAAGGAAATACAAGAAAAACAAAGGAAAAAATCATAGCAAAGAAATGTAACCAAGTTAAGCGAGCCGAAAAACCTAGCGATGGGTGACCGCACCGGGAAGTCACGGCGTGGACCGTTGACTAGCCCTGGACTGCGGGGAACCTTGGAAAACATTTTTAGGACATAAATAGAACCTTATTGAAGTATAAATCTCATTAGAAAGATTAAAGAAAAATTAAATAATTAGTACAAAGAAAAGTGAGAAATCGAAAAACAGACAAAATACGGTTTTACCGAAAAATCGGGAATGCAACCCGAACAGGGGCATTATGGTCATTTGACATCCCGAAGTATCTTTTGACCTAAATGTCCATTAAAAATAAATAGTATTACACTTAGAAAATAAAATGAAAAATTAAATTGGTGGTACCTAAAATAAATAGTGGAAATAATGGGTTAAATGTGGAATAAATGGGAATTTGGCTTATTATATTGTTAAATGGGTGAGTGGTCCACTAATGAATAAATTAAACATGTAATGGGGCAGGTGTAACTCAAAAATGCCATCTGAAATTCCATCTCCCTCAAATCCTCTCAAATGGCCGAATTGAAGAATCCTTGAAATCTCCATGAACGTTTTCTTTGAGCTTGATTTCCTCTCTCCATTTCAACTCCATTCACTTAGGTTCTTTCATGAAAAATGGTCTAAACACCACAAGGAAGATATTGATACCAATTTTGAGAAGTTTGGTGAAGGTTTAGCAATTTACAATTAAAGGTAAGTTTGCATTTTTGAGAAGTTCTTTGTTAAAGTTTATGTTTATGTTATGGGTGTTAGTTTGGTGGAGGAAAATTTTGAGTTTGAAGGGTTATTATTGTTTCCATTTTGGACAGCCATGGGGTCACGTTTTTGATGATTTAATATGCACATAATTGATGAGAAATAATGTTGATCATGGTGATTTAGTAACCTAGTGATTTACTTCATGTTTATATAGTGATTTATGCACTTGGATGGGAAATTGTATATTGGTACGGCAATGGGATGTTGAAGAATGGTTTGTGGCAGCTTGTGGACACTTGAGTGATGGTGTATATTGAAGGAAGAGTGGGCAGAATATTGACCTAGAAGGATTGATGATATGTATGTGAATGAATGTTGTAAAGTGTATGTAAAGTTTGTAATGTTTAGGTGTGGTTGTAATGGTATTTAGAAATTGTAATTGTGAATGATATTTGGTGTGTTGAGGGTGATTGGAATCTGCCCAAAATAATGCTAATGTAATGTAGAAAATGCTTTTGGTAATGTGCCAAAACAGTTTGGTAGGGTATGGAAGTAAACCTTGCAAGGTGAGTATGTGTTTGAAGTTGGGGTGTGAAATGCATATTGAGGGCAGTGTATATTTTAGCCTATAACCTTGAATGTGTAACCTCAATTGGTATGAGACCAATTTGAGGTGAAACTAGGCACAAAATGTGCCAACTTTCATTGAAAAACCATGCCAAAATTCTGCTTGCAAGGTGACCTAAAAAAATGACCAATTCGGATTAGGTGCAATTAGGACCTGAAAAATGACCAATTGGGCAGCAGTGAGTGTTTAGGCCATAACTCACTCAAACCAGGTCCAATTGACCTGAAATTTTGACCAAGAATAGTTAAGACCCATACCTACAAGTCTTATGAAGACACCAAAGCCCAGAAATGACCATAAGCAAGTCAAACAACTTGCACAAGTTCGGGTCCAAAAACTGGCCGAACCAGAATTGACCAATTTGACCTAAAATTGACCTAAAATGGTACCACTTGACCAGCAATAGTGTAATGACCATAACTTGGTCTACTTAACTCGGATTGACCTGAAATTTTGCACCGCGTGCAATAAGACCTAGATCTACAAGTTTGTAGTTTCGACCGAGACCGAAAACCGAGGAACTAGATCGTCGTGTTTGGTCAAACCAGTGTTCCAGAAGCCAGTAATTTGCATTAAAATGCACTAAGCAAGGAAATGACTTTGGTAAAACATACCAAACCTAAAACCCTATCAAATGTGACATATTAACGACACTAAAACCTAATTTACCTAAAACGCATCGAGGGTCGGTATATTAGGTGATTTTGTGAATAATTGAGTTCAGTGCATTATTTACCAAACACCATCGATAGAGACGCTTTAAATTAGTAATCAAACACTTCAAATTGTGTTTCTCGATTACCAAAGACTCAGAAAAGGAAGGAAACACTGAGTCGGATCGTGGGACAGTCATCAGAGGTTTGTGCACAACAACTGTTTCTTTTGAATTATTTTCAATGGAAATAAATATTGACTATTTGCATATCATTGTTTTAAATTGTGGAAATGTGTTTGGTGGACACTTATTGATTGAAAAACATTGTGAATGGTTTGAAAATGTGAAAAATTGTTTGAATGGTATTTGATGGATAATTATTGATTTAAAAGAACTGTAAATGGTTTTTGTGGAAATTGAAGTGAATTACGAATTGTGTTGCCATTTTGTGAATGAAATTATAACTTTGGAAATTTATTGGATTCTTACGGATCATTTGAATAAAATGTTTGGAATTGTTTTGACTCACAATTGGCATGACACTGATAATATGTTCCTCCTCCATTAATGGGGTGAGTGTGATTATTCCTCCCTCTTTGACTTATTAGTCTGGGGTGAGTATGATTAAGTTCCTCCCTCTTTGACTTCCCAGTCTGAGGTGAGTATGGATGAGTTCTCATTATATAGCTAGCTTCCTCCCTCATTGATTTCGATTATTGGGGTGAGCATGTCTTGTCGTGGTGTACAACACGGCATATATGGAAAAATTGTGTCATGGCCTAAATTGTGTTATAGATTGGCAACACTGTATTCTTCAGTTATTTGATCGAATTGTGTTATTATGTATTGTGAGATTGTGAAATTGATTTAAACTCTTATTGACATATACTGTCTATTGAATTCAACCATGATCTGACTTATTGAAAATTATTGTGATATTAACAAATGGAATTTAAATTCTTGTTGACATTTATTGTCTTGAATTTAACTATGGTTTTAAGTATCCACTATTGATATGATTTATGAATTGTGATTTAAAATTTGTATTTGGTAAATGTTGTACACCACTGAGACATTGTCTCAGCGATAGCTTTATTCTTTGTCGCAGTAGAGAGAGAGAGGCAGAGCGAGCTAAATTGCTAGTATCATGATGAGAGATTTTGGGTATAGTGAGTATACCACATGTGGCATTTTGTATTGTAATGTATATTCACCGTATGTATATTTTGTTCTTGGTTTTGAGCAGTTGTAAATTTAAGTTGTCTGATAAAAGTTGTAAAATAATTATGAGTTATTTGGCTTGTAAAAATTGTGTTATATCTTTGTATCTTAGTCTTTGAAAATCACTGTGGATTTGACTTGAGAAATGTGTTGTGTTGATAAAAATGTTGGAGTTGAGATTTGAAAATATATTGAAGTGCTTTTCTGAGTTTTTCAAGAACTGTTTTGTCCAAAATACAAATGGCACCTTGCCAAAATTTTTGCAGATATTCCAAATAAATCAAATGAGTTAGTTGTTTCACTTCAGTTCACCAAAGTCTTTCACAGCTGTAAATAGTGCTCACCACTGTAAAAGAAGTAAGAAAAGTTTTTAAAATCCCTTGTAGTGTATTTAATGGATTATCAGTAGACGGAGTTGGTAATTCATTAGGTATACTACGGGATCATGTTATGCCTTACAGAGGGGTAGGGTGTGACATGAAAAATGAATGAAGTTATTTAGTGTTATATTTTGAAGACAATTGATATGAGAATTATTTTTAAATTTCAGAGTTTGGAAAAATTGATATTGATTTTATTATGGTGGCATTTGATTTGATGAAATGAGATATTGGAAGTATTTTTTATAGGTTTTTGAAGAACTGTTTTCTTGAAATACAAACAGTACTCTGTCGAAAATTTTCCAAAATTGGCGAACAAGTAAAAAGGGACAAAAATTTTAAGTAGCTTTTAAACTTCTATTCAATGTAAGAAAATGCTCACCACTTCTAAAAAGAAAGAAAATGGTTTTAAAATCCCTTATAGGGTACTTAATGAGTTATCGATAGGTGAAGTTCGATACTTCATTAGGTATTCTACGGGATCATGTTATGCCTTACTGAGGAGAGATAAGGTGTGACAATAAGTGCCTATCATGTTTGTTATATGGCATGAGACTCACCATTCCATCTTATTTATATCTATACAAATACCTTGGGAATAAACATAAATACAATCTTTCTGGATAAGTCATGTCTTGTGTAAAGTATCCTCAATTGTGAACCAATTTATGATACTTTGTGCTAGAAATACTGTCACTCATATTCTTAACAACTTAAGAATAGAATTTCTAACAAAATATCAATGGACCTTTTCTATTACACATAAATATATTATATAAACGGAAAAATAAAATTACTTTTTATTAATAAAATATGTACAAGATACATACTAAATGATATGCTCTAAGGTATACTACTAAAAATCTCCCACTAGCACTAAAGCCATTCATTACAATACCTTAGACCCATCTTCTCAAAATGTCAGTCTAACTGAGCTTGTGACATAGGCTTAGTGAATGGATTAGCTGGATTTCAGCTGATGCTACTTTCTGTATGGCTACATCGCCTCGCCCAACTATCTTTCTGATAATGTGGTAGCGCCTTTCTATGTGTTTGGATTTTTGGTGAGACCTGGGTTCCTTAGCCTATATGACTGCTCCATTATTGTCACAGTAGAGTGGAACTGTTGACTCAATGGAAGGAACTACTGCAAGTTCTTTCATAAACTTCTTTATCCAAACAGCTTCCTTTGCGATCGATGCAAAGAATATACTAAGCCTCTCAGAATGGAATCAGTAGTGCATACTGTTTGGAACTCTTCCAACTGACTACACCTCCATTACAAATGAACACAAACCCTGAGGTAGACTTTCTATTATCAATATCTGATTAAAAATCATAATCAGTATAACCATCCAATTGCAAGTCACCACCTCCATAAATCAAGAATAAATTCTTAATTCTTCTCAAATAGTAAAGGATATTCTTGACAGCTATCTAGTGTTCCAAACCTGGATTGGATTGAAACCTGCTTGTCAAACTAATAGCATATGCGATATCCAGCCTAGTACACAACATTGCATACATCAAACTTCCAATAGCCGAAGCATATGAAATCCTGGCCATTTTATCTCTTTCTTCAGGTGTTTTTGGAGACATCTCTTTAGAAAGATGGATACCATGACTCACTGGTAAAAATCCTCTCTTGGAATCAAGCATGTTAAACCTTTTTAACACCTTTACCAAGTATAGACTTTGGGATAAACCAATTATTCTTTTTGCTCTATCTCTATAGATATGAATCCCAAGAATATAGGTTGCCTCCCCCAAATATTTCATAGAGAATGTATTTAACAACCATACCTTTACAGCTGTCAACATACTTATGTCATTACCCATCAATAAAATGTCACCACGTATAAGATAAGTAAAGTGACAGCACTATCACTAACCTTGTTATATAAACATAGCTCATCCTCTTTTTTTATAAAACCAGATGACTTAATGGCTTTATCAAAATGGATGTTCCAACTCCTCGAAGCTTGTTTCAACCCATAAATGGATCGCTTTAGCTTGCATACTTTGGAACCATCTTGGGATTCAAAACCCCTAGGTTGTTCCATGGAAATGTTTTCTTCAATGTATCCATTGAGAAAAGCTGTTTTAACATCCATCTGCCAAATCTCATAATCATAGTATGCAGCTATTGCTAATAGAATCCTAATTGATTTAAGCATGGCAACAGGCGAGAAAGTCTCCTCATAGTCAATTCCTTGCCTTTGATGAAACCCTTTCGCTTCTAGCCTTGCTTTATAAGTCTCTACCTTTCCATTAGAACTAATTTTCTTCTTCAAAACCCATTTGTTCACTATAGGTACAATACCTTTAGGTGGGTCAACAAGATCCCAAACTTGATTCTTACATATGGAATCAACTTCAGATTTCATAACAACAATCCATTTTGAAGTGTCTATATTTGATATAGCTTCTTCATAGGTAAGTGGATCATCTCCACGATCTACTTCTTCATGAGTAAATGACTCATGTTCATCTTCATGAAGGAAACCATATCTCACTGGTGGATGAGATATCCTGGTTGATCTACAAGGAATAGTTGTAGATGCTTCATTAATAATTATAGGTTGACTAGATGGGTCTATATCCATCTGATCTGTTGGTTGGTCAGAATTCTCCAATTCTAACTCTATTTGCCTTCCTTTGCCTCCTTCTTGAACAAACTGTTGTTCAAGGAATATGGCATCTCTACTTACCACAACCTTTTGTGATGTAGGCAAATAAAAATAATATCCAAAACTCTCTTTTGGATATCCAACAAATCGACCTTTTTTTGATCTGGTTTCTAATTTTTTAGTGTTCAGCTTTTTGATATAAGTTGGACAACCCCAAATCTTAACATGCTTAAGACTTGGATTTCTTCCATGCCATATCTCATAAGGTGTGGAAGATACTGATTTTGATGGAATCCTATTCACAATATGCAAAGCTGATTCTAATGTAAATCCCCAAAAGGAGATTGGCATATTAGTATAGCTCATCATGCTACGTACCATATCTAATAAGGTACGATTTCTCCTTTCAGATACACCATTCAGCTGTGGTGTTCCTGGAGGAGTTAGCTAGGAAACAATGCCATGCTCTTTGAAGTATTCATCAAATTCAGTACTCAAGTATTCACCTCCACGATCTGATCGAAGAGCTTTAATACTTTTTCTTATTTGATTTTCTACTTCAGATTTAAATTCTTTGAACTTTTCAAAGGATTCATGTTTGTATTTCATCAAATACAAATACTCAAACCTTGATTTGTCATCAGTAAAGGTAATAAAATAATGAAAACCACCTCTAGCCATTTCTCTAAATAGGCCACATACATCACTATGTATTAGCCCCAAAATATTTTTAGCTCTTAGCCCTTGTCCAATAAAGGGTGATCTAGTCATTTTGCCCTGAAGGCAGGATTCATAAGTTGGAGTAGGTTCAGAACTCAATGAGGATAAAATCCCCATTTTCTCCAGCTTTGCAATCCTATCTTCTGCAACATGACCGAACCTTAAGTGCCAAATATATTTTAAACTTGAGTTGATTTTCATCATGGCATTGCATTCATTTAGATCACTTGCATTTATATTGTGTTTATCATTATTATTGATATAATAAAGACCATCATGCAAAAAACCCGAGCCAGCATATTTATTTTCAAAATAAATATTGTAAACATCATCTGTGAATAGAAATTCATATCCATTTCTAGTCAAACTAGATATAGAAATGATGCTCTTAAAAGCATTAAGTACATATAAGTTATTATTCAAACACAAAATATGTCTAGACATGTAAAAGGATTTAGATCCTATGGCTAAAGCTTCAACAGTTGAGCCATTACCAATCCGGAGTCTAACATCTCGAGAACGCAAGCTGCTACTGTTTGTTAGTTCCTGCACATCATAAGAAATGTGAGAACTGACACCAGTATCTAAAACCCAAGCTATAGATGAACTATGAGCATCATCAAAATCTAAAAAATAAGATATAGATGTAGGAGCGAAAGCATGAAAATTATTAGATTAGAACATTGAATTCAAAAATTTTCTTCTAGGGTCTCATGCATTATGCAAAATTCAATTTTTACCTATTGATTTCAATGTTTAATTGCATTTTAAAACATTTTTCATATGTATTTGGATCTATATTTGCCATTTAAGATTTTAGAATTAAAAAATTGATTCATTAGAACCCTAGATTAATTCAAGAACATGTGCACTAAACTTTTGATGCACTGTAGATGTGTTTGGTACCTTAGGGAAGCACTTAGGACCCCAAATATTGTCCCTCTAGTTTTTCCACACCAAGATCACCAATTGCAGCCCCTTGAGCAATGTCTAAAGCCTTGCCAACCAATTAGAAAATAGGGATTTACCTTTAGAAAAGTTATAGATGTATATTGGACACTAGAAACAATTTCTGGCAATTTTAGTTTAAGAGAATATGGGCAACTCTCTTTAAATTGATGAGAGATAAAGAAGAAGAGAGGAAGAGAGGGGGCGGTACATATGAGAGAATAATCAAATTGTTTTATCATTCTTTCACAACATCACATTATATAATTAGGTCATCACTTAAAACCCTTACCACGTGTCATCTTCTGATTGCACCTTAATTTTAATTGACCTAATCACATTAAGTCAAGTGTTAAAGCTAGGTTTAATCTTGACTTTGATCATCTTACATGAGTGGAAGACAAATGGCAAGCTTATGTGGTGCCATGTGTCACCATCTCATGGTGCGACATGTCACCCTGTGGAATGACCAAATTACCCTTGTGTTGTAATTTTGAGTTCTCAACCCAAAATAATTATTTCTCCTCTTCTAATCAATTTATAACAAATATAAATTAATTAATTAATCTTTATTAATTAATTTCTCATAATTAAATTCATATTTAAACACTTTAAATATAACTTTAACTTATACTATATATCAAATAACCTAGATTTGGTTTCAAGCCATGCTAGGGACTTTGCAATCTAATTGCAAACCAAACCTATTTAATTAATCAATTAAACTCTTTAACTAATTAATTAAATCACATTTAACTTGGTGATTACTTGTGTATGTGTGTGACTCACTAGGCTCATCACTAATTAGCAATGAGATATGATATTAACTCTTAATATCATCAGAACTCTTTCTTACCATAAATGATTTCTCTAAATCATTTTAGGCATCTCATAGACCATAGTTGTAACATCCCCCTTTGTACATGTTCATGCGTTACATTTGCTCGGTGGCCAAATATCGGTCAGCAAGTCAAGATGTGCGGAACTACACTTGGTGATAGTGAGCAGACATATAATGATGAAATAAATAAAAAGAAAATACAAGAAAAATCAAAGAAAAATCAAAGAGAGAGAAAATGAAGCTAAGTTAAGCGAAATGACATGGCGATGGGTGACCTTGCAGGAAAGGCCGTTGCTGACCCCAGGACCACGGGGAACCCTCAAAATTAAATTTTGGGATGTAAGTAAAGGTTTATTGAAATATAATTGACACTAGAATTATCAAAGAAAAGTTAACAAATTAGTACAAAGAAAAATGAAAAATCGAGAAACAAACAAAAATCGGTGTTATCGAAAAATCGGGAATATAATTCGAAGTGGGGCATTTTGGTCATTTGACACCAAGAGTTGCCTTTCGACCTCAATGCCCATTAAAAATAAATGATATTGCACTTAGGAAATGTCATGAAAAATTAAAATGGGATACAATATGTAAATAATAAAAGAATTGAGATAAATGGGCAAATAAGGAAAATTTAACTAATTAACCATTAAACTATTGCTTAGTGCTCCACTAACTTGAATATTGGGACACCAAAACAAGCCTTGGGACAGCAGATTGTGCTCATTATCGTCTTTTTCTTCATCCAACTTCATCTTGCCGAAATGAAATTCACCATGGAAACCACCATTGCTGCCCCACATGCAAGCTTCATTGGTGCATGATCAAGCCATCATTTCCACTTGATTCCTTCATTAAAGCTTGCATACTTATCTTGGGGAAGATATTGGAAATAAGAAAAACAAGATTTGGTGAACTTTTGATAAGCTCCAAAAGTTATAAGTGTCCAAAACCTCTCCCTTGCTTTAGTAAACCTTATGTTTATGTTGAGGTGAGTATTTTGGTGAAGAAAAATGAAAAGAATAGTGAGATATGTAATTGTCCATTTTCGGAAGCCATGAATATTTGTTGTATTTGAGTTTTTCTTACCTCTAATGGATGGAAATTATGGTTGATTAACTCAAATGGAAGATGTAGTAATTTAAAATCTAAGTACGTGCATGTTAGTGCTTGAATTAAGGGTTTGAAATGGGACCTTGATGCTTTGGCAAACTGCCATGTTTGACAGCCTATAATATCATGAATTTGTGTGTGAATATGAAGTTTATTAATGAAATATGATAGTGTTAAATTGTGAGTAGCATGTGTAATTGATATTGAAGAATGAGTATATTAAAGTGTATATGTAATATTGATATTGAGATATGTTGAATTTTGGTGGAAGTGAATGTTGAACTTGAATGGTGAATTGTGTGCATTGAGCACTTGAGTATTCCACCCAATATGCTTGCTGGAATTGTGTACAATATATATATATATGGAAGTGCCATTGATTGAATATTGAATTAATGAGGAGGAGAAAGAATATCAAATTGGAAGTGTAAGTGTCTTGTGCAGGTTGTGTATTGATGGCAGTATCTAAATTAGGTCATAAGTGCCAAACTGTGAACCCAATTGGTATGAGGCCAATGGGGGGTGAAAATAGACACCAAATAGGCCAACTTTCATGTAGAAATGTTGTCAAAATTCTGCCTAGAAACTGACCTTAAAAATGACCAAATCCGGAATGGCAACCTTGCAACCCAGATTTTTGACCGTATGAACAGTAATCATTAGGATGACCATAACTCACTCAAAACAGGTCCAATTCACCTGAAATTTTTACCATGGATAGCTTAGACATAGAGCTACAATTCTTATGAAGACACTAAATCCCAGAAATGACCAGAACCAAGTCAAATAGCTTGCACAAATTCGGGTACCAAAACTGCCAGAACTAAAAGTGACCTAAAATTGATGAAATTTTGCACTAAAGGTGCAATCTGTCCAGCTTTAGTAAATTGACCATATCTTGGTCTATACAACTCAGAATGACCTGAAATTTTGCCCCGAGTGCAATAAGACATAGAGCTACAATTTTGCTTCTTTGACCAGAAGCTAAAAACCAAGAGAAATAGGACTTTAAGCTAGACCAATCTAGCACACCAAAAATTGAGAATTTCACATTTACATACAGTGATGGTTGAAGCAATTTGACAATGAATGCCAACTTATAAAAATGATAAATTGTACTATATTGGCAGCATATTAAATTCCAATATGTGACATGTTAATGCTAGAAACAACTTATCCATAGTACCTAAAAAGGTCAACATATGCATTGACTTATGAATTACATAATAGCTAGTAAACTCAAAAAAATTGATGAATTAAACAATTAATTTATAATGTGCCCTAGTTTGCCTAGTTGACTAGTTTGGATAGGTTAGTATGCCAATAGGATTTTGAGAGCTGTTCTGTAAATGGCTTCATGCCATACTGTGTTTTTACGGCTTATTATGCCGCACTGTGACTTTAATAGCCTACGACTATACATATTGTGTATTTATACTTGGCTTATCACGAGATTGACTATATGGCTTTTTAGCCACTGTTGCACACCAGGAGACACTTTGTGATCAATGGTGTGACAGCCCGAGGTACTAGGTATCTAGTGCCAGTATATCCGTTTATCCACCGTCAAGATATAGGCTACACGAGTAGTAATTCAAGTACTATTAAATTCAAATAGCTAAATCCAGTCTACTGACATACAGCACTACCAAAAATTAGCAAATATTAAAATGTTAGCAAATAAAGGTAGAATCAACAATTGTAAAGAATACCGATGTCATAAATTCAATTACTTTATTTTAGTGTATATTTCTTTATATTTGGCACTACTAAGCAAAATTGCTTAGCGCGTTAATTTTGTAACCGTAGGTATTAGAGACACAGCTGGGGAGCCCAGCAGACCTACGATCGGGTAAGATATCAGATCTGCATAGGAGTCCAGAGTCATCGCCTGCATTGCATACATGGTAGGACTTAGGATATCTTGTATTTTGTACTTTTGTTGTATTTTGAAATTCGACCTGTATTTTATAATGTTATGAAAGCTCTAAAGTTTGTAATATTTTGTACATATGAAATAACATGGAGATTTTCTAGATACATTTAAATTATTATGGATCGTATTATGGAATCATTAATGACTATAAAAGTCTATTGACTTTCTTGAGAAATAGAGACTATGAAATATTTGAGATTTTGATATTATCATATTAAACTATTTTCAATGAGTTTGGAAGGACAGTTGTTCAAATCAGATGTACCTTGCCAAATTTTATTACCATTTTTGAAATATTGATTTTATTAAAGTATGAAAATAGTATCAGCATGATATGAATATAACATAAGAGACTTCTTAAAATCAAATAGAGCTCAGGAAATGAGATAATCACAGAGTAAGTGTTCCGGCATGCCGTGTAGCACACCCTGCTCGGCTATACTGTAGACAGGTGAGGGGTGTTACATTTAGTGGTATCAGAGCATCGGTTTAGGTGTTTCTGGGCCTAGATAGAGTGCATACCATTGCATTGCTTTTATAAGTGTTGAGGTGACACTGATGCAGATCTGTTTGTTTTCTTATTTTGAATAGGATATAGATCCTGCTTCTCAAAGAGCAGTTGATGAAGAGGTGGAGAGTCGTGCTCCACCTAGGGATGAATCAGGGGCAGGGGAGAATCTGCTCCACCAAAGAAATGAGGCACTGCCCAACCTCGCTTGCTCTATTTCAGCAAATGATGAATTCTACCGGCAAATGATGGGAGCAATTCTACCACCACAACCACAGCCACAACCTCCACCAGCACCACAGAAGTCCCATCTGGAGAAACTGCGAAAGTATGGGGTTGTAGACTTCTTTGGGAAGAGGGAGGATGATCCCATGACCGTAGAAAACTGGTTGGATAGAACCATCAGTCTTTGAAAGCTTAAATCGCACTTCAACGTAACTCGGTGGGTCTGTGTCCCTACTTCAGGATGATGCATATCGCTGATGGGATACAAGAACTAGTGAGGTGCCACCATAACAAATAACTTGGGATTTCTTTCTCACCGAGTTGTAAAGAAGTATGTGGGCATGTATACCGGAAGAGAAGAGAAGGGAGTTTATTACTCACGCGAGACAAAGTGATGGTGAATATGAAAGAGAATTTGTCGATGGCCGCTATAAGCGGAAATAGTCCCTAATGAGGCGAGAGATGCAAGAAATTTAAGGAAGTGTTTTTAAACAGTTCGTAAGAACTGCTTTTTCCAATTTATGGCACTCTGTCGGATTTTCTATAAAATTTGCACAAAAATTTAGATTTGTCAAAATTTGAAAATAAATGAATTAAAAGGGATAAATTGTAATTGAAACATGAATTGGTGCTCTGGCACACTGAGTGGTATATCTTGCTCGGCTACACTATAGACGGTTAAGAGGTGTCACAATAGTTAACACCTAGCATAGCATGCCATGGCCACCTAATTAGTAATAAGGAATACCTTAAATGAACCTTTAATCAAATGTTACAATGCACTAGAATCTCTCTGTTATGAAATCCCAATTTAGGCTGAAGTCATGGTTTATGTCAAACTCCATTTGCTATGAATATTATGTTCTCTTTTAATTCCAATTCTTGATTAAAAAGATTTTCTCATCAGAAACTCTATTCCGATTAAATCTATTTATCCTGGTTAGGAACATGAAACATCAAGAACAATTAAATGAACATAGGATGTTATCCCTATTTACTTAGGGTAATAAATTACATCTTAATCAACACCTACCGCATATATAACTAGTAGAGCCAACAAATGCTCATATACCCATACACAATACAAGTATGAAAGCAGTATCAAACTCAAATAACCTATATACAAGATAATTGTGCTATCTCAGATCTAAAAATTATATGCACTGATATGATTTATGATAAAGCATTGACAAGAGTAAACTCCATGTGCTTGTCATAAATGTCACTGGTTCGGCCTACTTACCATGCTTAAGTGCCTATCATGTTTGTTATATGGCATGAGACTCACCATTCCATCTTATTTATATCTCATACAAATACCTTGGGAATAAACATAAATACAATCTTTACGGATAAGTCATGTCTTGTGTAAAGTATCATCAATTGTGAACCAATTTATGATACTTTGTGCTAGAAATACTGTCACTCATATTCTTAACAACTTAAGAATAGAATTTCTAACAAAATATCAATGGACCTTTTCTATTACACATAAATATATTATATAAACGGAAAAATAAAATTACTTTTTATTAATAAAATATGTACAAGATACATACTAAATGATATGCTCTAAGGTATACTACTAAAAATCTCCCACTAGCACTAAAGCCATTCATTACAATACCTTAGACCCATCTTCTCAAAATGTCAGTCTAACTGAGCTTGTGACATAGGCTTAGTGAATGGATTAGCTGGATTTTCAGTGATGTTATTTTCGCTTGGCTACATCGCCTCGCCCAACTATCTTTCTTAAAATGTGGTAGCTCCAATCTATGTCTTTGGATTTTTCGTGAGACCAGGTTCCTTATCCATTATTGTCACAGTAGAGTGGAACTGTTGACTCAATGGAAGGAACTACTGCAAGTTCTTTCATAAACTTCTTTATCCAAACAGCTTCCTTTGCAGCATCTGATGCAGCAATATACTAAGCCTCTGTAATGGAATCTGTAGTCGTACTCTGTTTGGAACTCTTCCAACTGACTACACCTCCATTACAAATGAACACAAACCCTGAGGTAGACTTTCTATTATCAATATCTGATTAAAAATCATAATCAGTATAACCATCCAATTGCAAGTCACCACCTCCATAAATCAAGAATAAATTCTTAATTCTTCTCAAATAGTAAAGGATATTCTTGACAGCTATCTAGTGTTCCAAACCTGGATTGGATTGAAACCTGCTTGTCAAACTAATAGCATATGCGATATCCAGCCTAGTACACAACATTGCATACATCAAACTTCCAATAGCCGAAGCATATGAAATCCTGGCCATTTTATCTCTTTCTTCAGGTGTTTTTGGAGACATCTCTTTAAAAAGATGGATACCATGACTCACTGGTAAAAATCCTCTCTTGGAATCAAGCATGTTAAACCTTTTTAACACCTTTACCAAGTATAGACTTTGGGATAAACCAATTATTCATTTTGCTCTATCTCTATAGATATGAATCCCAAGAATATAGGTTGCCTCCCAAATATTTCATGGAGAATGTATTTGACAACCATACCTTTATTGTTGTCAACATACCTGTGTCATTACCCATCAACAGAATGTCATCCACATGTAAGATAAGAAAAGTGACAACACTCTCACTAACCTTCTTATATACACATAGCTCATCCTCATTTTTTATAAAACCAAATGACTTAATGGCTTTATCAAAATGGATGTTCCAACTCCTCAAAGTTTGTTTCAACCCATAAATGGATCGCTTTAGCTTGCATACTTTGGAACCATCTTGGGATTCAAAACCCCTAGGTTGTTCCATTCAAATGTTTTCTTCAATGTATCCATTGAGAAAAGCTGTTTTAACATCCATCTTCCAAATCTCATCATCATAGTATATATCTATTGCTAATAGAATCCTAATTGATTTAAGCATGGCAACAAAGTAGAAAGTCTCCTCATAGTCAATTCCTTGCCTTTGATGAAACACTTTGCTAGTAGCCTTGCTTTTTAGGTCTCTACATTTCCATCAGAACTAAGTTTCTTATTGAAAACCAATTAATTCACTATAGGTACAATACCTTCAGGTGTGTCAACAAGATCCCAAACTTGATTCTTACATATGGAATCAATTTGAATTTCATAACAACAATCCATTTTGAAGTGTCTATATTTGATATAGCTTCTTCATAGGTAAGTGGATCATCTCCACGATCTACTTCTTCATGAGTAAATGACTCATGTTCATCTTCATGAAGGAAACCATATCTCACTAGTGGATGAGATATCCTGGTTGATCTACAAGGAATAGTTGTAGATGCTTCATTAATAATTATAGGTTGACTAGATGGGTCTATATCCATCTGATCTGTTGGTTGGTCAGAATTCTCCAATTCTAACTCTATTTGCCTTCCTTTGCCTCCTTCTTGAACAAACTGTTGTTCAAGGAATATGGCATCTCTACTTACCACAACCTTTTGTGATGTAGGCAAATAAAAATAATATCCAAAACTCTCTTTTGGATATCCAACAAATCGACCTTTTTTTGATCTGGTTTCTAATTTTTTAGTGTTCAGCTTTTTGATATAAGTTGGACAACCCCAAATCTTAACATGCTTAAGACTTGGATTTCTTCCATGCCATATCTCATAAGGTGTGGAAGATACTGATTTTGATGGAATCCTATTCACAATATGCAAAGCTGATTCTAATGTAAATCCCCAAAAGGAGATTGGCATATTAGTATAGCTCATCATGCTACGTACCATATCTAATAAGGTACGATTTCTCCTTTCAGATACACCATTCAGCTGTGGTGTTCCTGGAGGAGTTAGCTAGGAAACAATGCCATGCTCTTTGAAGTATTCATCAAATTCAGTACTCAAGTATTCACCTCCACGATCTGATCAAAGAGCTTTAATACTTTTTCTTATTTGATTTTCTACTTCAGATTTAAATTCTTTGAACTTTTCAAAGGATTCATGTTTGTATTTCATCAAATACAAATACCCAAACCTTGATTTGTCATCAGTAAAGGTAATAAAATAATGAAAACCACCTCTAGCCATTTCTCTAAATAGGCCACATACATCACTATGTATTAGCCCCAAAATATTTTTAGCTCTTAGCCCTTGTCCAATAAAGGGTGATCTAGTCATTTTGCCCTGAAGGCAGGATTCATAAGTTGGAGTAGGTTCAGAACTCAATGAGGATAAAATCCCCATTTTCTCCAGCTTTGCAATCCTATCTTCTGCAACATGACCGAACCTTAAGTGCCAAATATATTTTAAACTTGAGTTGATTTTCATCATGGCATTGCATTCATTTAGATCACTTGCATTTATATTGTGTTTATCATTATTATTGATATAATAAAGACCATCATGCAAAAAACCCGAGCCAGCATATTTATTTTCAAAATAAATATTGTAAACATCATCTGTGAATAGAAATTCATATCCATTTCTAGTCAAACTAGATATAGAAATGATGCTCTTAAAAGCATTAAGTACATATAAGTTATTATTCAAACACAAAATATGTCTAGACATGTAAAAGGATTTAGATCCTATGGCTAAAGCTTCAACAGTTGAGCCATTACCAATCCGGAGTCTAACATCTCGAGCAAGTCGCTCATCGTTTGTTAGTTCCTGCACATCATAAGAAATGTGAGAACTGACACCAGTATCTAAAACCCAAGCTATAGATGAACTATGAGCATCATCAAAATCTAAAAAATAAGATATAGATGTAGGAGCGAAAGCATGAAAATTATTAGATTAGAACATTGAATTCAAAAATTTTCTTCTAGGGTCTCATGCATTATGCAAGATTCAATTTTTACCTATTGATTTCAATGTTTAATTGCATTTTAAAACATTTTTCATATGTATTTGGATCTATATTTGCCATTTAAGATTTTAGAATTAACAAATTGATTCATTAGAACCCTAGATTAATTCAAGAACATGTGCACTAAACTTTTGATGCACTGTAGATGTGTTTGGTACCTTAGGGAAGCACTTAGGACCCCAAATATTGTCCCTCTAGTTTTTCCACACCAAGATCACCAATTGCAGCCCCTTGAGCAATGTCTAAAGCCTTGCCAACCAATTAGAAAATAGGGATTTACCTTTAGAAAAGTTATAGATGTATATTGGACACTAGAAACAATTTCTGGCAATTTTAGTTTAAGAGAATATGGGCAACTCTCTTTAAATTGATGAGAGATAAAGAAGAAGAGAGGAAGAGAGGGGGCGGTACATATGAGAGAATAATCAAATTGTTTTATCATTCTTTCACAACATCACATTATATAATTAGGTCATCACTTAAAACCCTTACCACGTGTCATCTTCTGATTGCACCTTAATTTTAATTGACCTAATCACATTAAGCCAAGTGTTAAAGCTAGGTTTAATCTTGACTTTGATCATCTTACATGAGTGGAAGACAAATGGCAAGCTTATGTGGTGCCATGTGTCACCATCTCATGGTGCGACATGTCACCCTGTGGAATGACCAAATTACCCTTGTGTTGTAATTTTGAGTTCTCAACCCAAAATAATTATTTCTCCTCTTCTAATCAATTTATAACAAATATAAATTAATTAATTAATCTTTATTAATTAATTTCTCATAATTAAATTCATATTTAAACACTTTAAATATAACTTTAACTTATACTATATATCAAATAACCTAGATTTGGTTTCAAGCCATGCTAGGGACTTTGCAATCTAATTGCAAACCAAACCTATTTAATTAATCAATTAAACTCTTTAACTAATTAATTAAATCACATTTAACTTGGTGATTACTTGTGTATGTGTGTGACTCACTAGGCTCATCACTAATTAGCAATGAGATATGATATTAACTCTTAATATCATCAGAACTCTTTCTTACCATAAATGATTTCTCTAAATCATTTTAGGCATCTCATAGACCATAGTTGTAACATCCCCACTGTACATGTTCTGTACGTTCTGTTGCTCCAGTGGCCAAATATCAGTCCAGGCAAGTCAGGATGTCTGGAACTACACTTCGGTGATAGTGAACAGACATATAATGATGAAATAAATAAAAAGAAAATACAAGAAAAATCAAAGAAAAATGAAAGAGAGAGAAAATGAAGCTAAGTTAAACGAGCCGACACCGCAGCGATGGGTGACCGCACCGGGAAGGCCGTTGCTGACCCCAGGACCACGGGGAACCCTCAAAATTAAATTTTGGGATGTAAGTAAAGGTTTATTGAAATATAATTGACACTAGAATTATCAAAGAAAAGTTAACAAATTAGTACAAAGAAAAATGAAAAATCGAGAAACAAACAAAAATCGGTGTTATCGAAAAATCGGGAATATAATTCGAAGTGGGGCATTTTGGTCATTTGACACCAAGAGTTGCCTTTCGACCTCAATGCCCATTAAAAATAAATGATATTGCACTTAGGAAATGTCATGAAAAATTAAAATGGGATACAATATGTAAATAATAAAAGAATTGAGATAAATGGGCAAATAAGGAAAATTTAACTAATTAACCATTAAACTATTGCTTAGTGCTCCACTAACTTGAATATTGGGACACCAAAACAAGCCTTGGGACAGCAGATTGTGCTCATTATCGTCTTTTTCTTCATCCAACTTCATCTTGCCGAAATGAAATTCACCATGGAAACCACCATTGCTGCCCCACATGCAAGCTTCATTGGTGCATGATCAAGCCATCATTTCCACTTGATTCCTTCATTAAAGCTTGCATACTTATCTTGGGGAAGATATTGGAAATAAGAAAAACAAGATTTGGTGAACTTTTGATAAGCTCCAAAAGTTATAAGTGTCCAAAACCTCTCCCTTGCTTTAGTAAACCTTATGTTTATGTTGAGGTGAGTATTTTGGTGAAGAAAAATGAAAAGAATAGTGAGATATGTAATTGTCCATTTTCGGAAGCCATGAATATTTGTTGTATTTGAGTTTTTCTTACCTCTAATGGATGGAAATTATGGTTGATTAACTCAAATGGAAGATGTAGTAATTTAAAATCTAAGTACGTGCATGTTAGTGCTTGAATTAAGGGTTTGAAATGGGACCTTGATGCTTTGGCAAACTGCCATGTTTGACAGCCTATAATATCATGAATTTGTGTGTGAATATGAAGTTTATTAATGAAATATGATAGTGTTAAATTGTGAGTAGCATGTGTAATTGATATTGAAGAATGAGTATATTAAAGTGTATATGTAATATTGATATTGAGATATGTTGAATTTTGGTGGAAGTGAATGTTGAACTTGAATGGTGAATTGTGTGCATTGAGCACTTGAGTATTCCACCCAATATGCTTGCTGGAATTGTGTACAATATATATATATATGGAAGTGCCATTGATTGAATATTGAATTAATGAGGAGGAGAAAGAATATCAAATTGGAAGTGTAAGTGTCTTGTGCAGGTTGTGTATTGATGGCAGTATCTAAATTAGGTCATAAGTGTCAAACTGTGAACCCAATTGGTATGAGGCCAATGGGGGGTGAAAATAGACACCAAATAGGCCAACTTTCAAGTAGAAATGTTGTCAAAATTCTGCCTAGAAACTGACCTTAAAAATGACCAAATCCGGAATGGCAACCTTGCAACCCAGATTTTTGACCGTATGAACAGTAATCATTAGGATGACCATAACTCACTCAAAATAGGTCCAATTCATCTGAAATTTTTACCATGGATAGCTTAGACATAGAGCTACAATTCTTATGAAGACACTAAATCCCAGAAATGACCAGAACCAAGTCAAATAGCTTGCACAAATTCGGGTACCAAAACTGCCAGAACTAAAAGTGACCTAAAATTGATGAAATTTTGCACTAAAGGTGCAATCTGTCCAGCTTTAGTAAATTGACCATATCTTGGTCTATACAACTCAGAATGACCTGAAATTTTGCCCCGAGTGCAATAAGACATAGAGCTACAATTTTGCTTCTTTGACCAGAAGCTAAAAACCAAGAGAAATAGGACTTTAAGCTAGACAAATCTAGCACACCAAAAATTGAGAATTTCACATTTACATACAGTGATGGTTGAAGCAATTTGACAATGAATGCCAACTTATAAAAATGATAAATTGCACTATATTGGCAGCATATTAAATTCCAATATGTGACATGTTAATGCTAGAAACAACTTATCCATAGTACCTAAAAAGGTCAACATATGCATTGACTTATGAATTACATAATAGCTAGTAAACTCAAAAAAATTGATGAATTAAACAATTAATTTATAATGTGCCCTAGTTTGCCTAGTTGACTAGTTTGGATAGGTTAGTATGCCAATAGGATTTTGAGAGCTGTTCTGTAAATGGCTTCATGCCATACTGTGTTTTTACGGCTTATTATGCCGCACTGTGACTTTAATAGCCTACGACTATACATATTGTGTATTTATACTTGGCTTATCACGAGATTGACTATATGGCTTTTTAGCCACTGTTGCACACCAGGAGACACTTTGTGATCAATGGTGTGACGGCCCGAGGTACTAGGTATCTAGTGCCAGTATATCCGTTTATCCAGTCTGGTCAGTATATAGGCTACACGAGTAGTAATTCAAGTACTATTAAATTCAAATAGCTAAATCCAGTCTACTGACATACAGCACTACCAAAAATTAGCAAATATTAAAATGTTAGCAAATAAAGGTAGAATCAACAATTGTAAAGAATACCGATGTCATAAATTCAATTACTTTATTTTAGTGTATATTTCTTTATATTTGGCACTACTAAGCAAAATTGCTTAGCGCGTTACTTTTGTAACCGTAGGTATTAGAGACACAGCTGGGGAGCCCAGCAGACCTACGATCGGGTAAGATATCAGATCTGCATAGGAGTCCAGAGTCATCTGCACTGCATTGCATACATGGTAGGACTTAGGATATCTTGTATTTTGTACTTTTGTTGTATTTTTGAAATTCGACCCTGTATTTTATAATGTTATGAAAGCTCTAAAGTTTGTAATATTTTGTACATATGAAATAACATGGAGATTTTCTAGATACATTTAAATTATTATGGACTGTATTATGGAACTGTTTAATGACTATAAAAGTCTATTGACTTTACTGAGAAATAGAGACTATGAAATATTTGAGATTTTGATATTATCATATTAAACTATTTTCAACAGGTTTGGAAGGACAGGTTGTTCGAAATACAGACTGTACCTTGCCAAATTTTTATTACCATTTTTGAAATATTGATTTTATTAAAGTATGAAAATAGTATCAGCATGATATGAATATAACATAAGAGACTTCTTAAAATCAAATAGAGCTCAGGAAATGAGATAATCACAGAGTAAGTGTTCCGGCATGCCGTGTAGCACACCCTGCTCGGCTATACTGTAGACAGGTGAGGGGTGTTACATTTAGTGGTATCAGAGCATCGGTTTAGGTGTTTCTGGGCCTAGATAGAGTGCATACCATTGCATTGCATTTATAAGTGTTGAGGTGACACTGATGCAGATCTGTTTGTTTTCTTATTTTGAATAGGATATGGATCCTGCTTCGCAAAGAGCAGTTGATGAAGAGGTGGAGAGTCGTGCTCCACCTGTGGTGAATCAAAGGCGAGGAGAATCTGCTCCACCAGCAGCTGAGGCACCTGCCCAACCTCAGTTTGCTCTATTTCAGCAAATGATGAATTCTACCGGCAAATGATGGGAGCAATTCTACCACCACAACCACAGCCACAACCTCCACCAGCACCACAGAAGTCCCATCTGGAGAAACTGCGAAAGTATGGGGTTGTAGACTTCTTTGGGAAGAGGGAGGATGATCCCATGACCGTAGAAAACTGGTTGGATAGAACCATCAGAGTGCTGAAACAGCTAAACTGCACCCCCGAACAGAACCTGGTGGGTGCTGTGTCCCTACTTCAGGATGATGCATATCAGTGATGGGATACAGTAACTAGTGAGGTGCCACCATAACAAATAACTTGGGATTTCTTTCTCACTGAGTTCAGAAAGAAGTATGTGGGCAGTGTATACCTGGAAGAGAAGAGAAGGGAGTTTATTACTCTACGCCAGAGACAGCTGACAGTGGCTGAATATGAAAGAGAATTTGTCAGACTGAGCCGCTATAAGCGGGAAATAGTCCCTAATGAGGCAGAGAGATGCAAGAAATTTAAGGAAGTGTTTTTAAACAGGTTCAGAAGAACTGTTTTTCCAATTTACAGCCGGCACTCTGTCGGATTTTCTATAAAATTTGCACAAAAATTTAGATTTGTCAAAAATTGAAAATAAATGAATTAAAAGGGATAAATTGTAATTGAAACATGAATTGGTGCTCTGGCACACTGAGTGGTATATCTTGCTCGGCTACACTATAGACGGGTAAGGGGTGTCACAATAGTTAACACCTAGCATAGCATGCCATGGCCACCTAATTAGTAATAAGGAATACCTTAAATGAACCTTTAATCAAATGTTACCATGCACTAGAATCTCTCTGTTATGAAATCCCAATTTAGGCTGAAGTCATGGTTTATGTCAAACTCCATTTGCTATGAATATTATGTTCTCTTTTAATTCCAATTCTTGATTAAAAAGATTTTCTCATCAGAAACTCTATTCCGATTAAATCTATTTATCCTGGTTAGGAACATGAAACATCAAGAACAATTAAATGAACATAGGATGTTATCCCTATTTACTTAGGGTAATAAATTACATCTTAATCAACACCTACCTGCATATATAACTAGTAGGAGCCAACAAATGCTCATATACCCATACACAATACAAGTATGAAAGCAGTATCAAACTCAAATAACCTATATACAAGATAATTGTGCTATCTCAGATCTAAAAATTATATGCACTGATATGATTTATGATAAAGCATTGACAAGAGTAAACTCCATGTGCTTGTCATAAATGTCACTGGTTCGGCCTACTTACCATGCTTAAGTGCCTATCATGTTTGTTATATGGCATGAGACTCACCATTCCATCTTATTTACATCTCATATAAATAACTCGGGAACAAACATGATTACAATCTTTCTGGATAAGTCATGTCCTTATTGTGAAGTATCATCGATTGTGAACCAATTTATGATACATTGTGCTAGAATATTGTCACTCATATTCTTAACAACTTAAGAATAGAATTTCTAACAAAATATTAATGGACCTTTTCTATTACACATAAATATATTATGTAAATGGAAAAGTGAAAATGCCTTTTATTAATAAAACATGCACAAGATACATACTAAATGATATGCTCTAGGGCATACTACTAACAATCTCCCACTAGCGTTAGAGCCATTCATTACAATACCTAAGATCCATCTTCTCAAGATGTCGGTCTAATTGAGCTTGTAACTTAGGCTTAGTGAATGGATCAGCTGGATTTTCAGCTGATGTTATTTTCTGCTTGGCTACATCGCCTTGCCCAACTATCTCTCTGATAATGTGGTAGTGCCTTTCCATGTGTTTGGATTTCTAGTGAGACCAGGGTTCCTTATATCCAAAACAGCCTCTTTTTGTAGCATCTGATGCAGTAATATACTCAGCCTCTGCAGTGGAATCAGTAGTCATACTCTGTTTGGAACTCTTTCAACTGACTGCACCTCAATTACAAATGAACACAAACCTAGAGCTAAACTTTTTATCATTGATATCTGATTGAAAATCAGAATCAATATAACCATCCAATTGCAAGTCACCACCTCTATAAATCAAGAATAAATCCTTAGTTCTTCTGAAGCACTTAAGAATATTCTTGACAGCTATCCAGTGTTCCAAACCTAGATTAGATTGAAACCTGCTAGTCAAACAAACAACATATATGATATTCGGCCTAGTAGACATCATTGCATACATCAAACTTCCAATAGCCAAAGCATGTGGAATTCTGGCCATTTTATCTCTTTCTTCAGGTGTCTTTGGAGACATCTCTTTGGAAAAGTGGATACCATGTCTCACTGGTAACTATCCTCTCTCGGAATCAAGCATGTTAAACCTTTTTAACACCTTTTCCAAGTATAGACTTTGGGATAAACTAAATATTCTTTTTGCTCTATCTCTATAGATGCGAATACTAAGAATATAGGTTGCCTCTCCTAAGTCTTTCATGGAGAATGTATTTGACAACTATACCTTTACAGCTATCAACATACCTATGTCATTACCCATCAATAAAATGTAATCCTTATATAAGACAAGGAATATGATAGCACTATCACTAACCTTCTTACATACACATGGCTCATCCTCATTTTTGATAAAACCAAATGACTTAATGGCTTCATCAAAACGAATGTTCCAACTCCTCGAAGCTTGTTTTAACCCATAAATGGATCGCTTTAGCTTGCATACTTTGGAACCATCTTGGGATTCAAAATCCCTAGGTTATTCCATGAAAATGTTTTCTTCAATGTATCCATTGAGAAAAGCTATTTTAACATCCATCTACCAAATCTCATAATCATAGTATATATCTATTACTAATAGCATCCTAATTGACTTAAGTATGGCAACAGGCGAGAAAGTCTCCTCATAGTCGATTCCTTGCTTTTGGCGAAACACTTTTGCTACTAGCCTTACTTTATAGGTCTCTACCTTTCCATCAGAACCAATTTTCTTCTTGAAAATCCATTTATTCCCTATAGATACAATACCTTCAGGTGGATCAACAAGATCCCAAACTTGATTCTTATACATGGAATCAATTTCGAATTTCATAGCATCAATCCATTTTGAAGAGTCTATATCTGATATAGTTTCTTCATAGGTAAGTGAATTATCTCCATGATCTACTTCTTCATTAGTAAACAACTCTTGTTCATCTTTATGAAGAAAACCATTTCTCATTGGTGGGTGAGATATCCTGGTTGATCTACGAGGAATAGCTGTAGATGCTTCATTAATAGTTGTAGGTTGACTAGATGGATCTATATCCATCTGATCTATTGGTTGGTCAGAATTCTCCAATTCTAACTCCATTTGCCTTCCTTTGCCTCCTTCTTGAACAAACTGTTGTTCAAGAAATATGGCATCTCTACTTACCATAACCTTTTGTGATGTAGGTAAATAAAAATAATATCCAAAACTCTCTTTTGGATATCCAACAAATCGACCTTTTTCTGATTTGGTTTCTAATTTATTAGAGTTTAGCTTTTTGATATAAGCTGGACAACCCTAAATCTTAACATGCTTAAGACTTGGTTTTCTTCCATGCCATATCTCATAAGGTGTGGAAGATACTGATTTTGATGGAATGCTATTCAGAATATGCAAAGCTGATTCTAATGTAAATCCCCAAAAGGAGATTGGCATATTAGTATAGCTCATTATGCTACGTACCATATCTAATAAGGTATAATTTCTCCTTTCAAATACACCATTCAGTTGTGGTGTTCCTAGAGGAGTCAGCTAGGAATCAATGACATGCTCTTTCAAGTATTCATCAAATTCAGTATTCAAGTATTCACCTCCACGATCTGATCGAAGAGCTTTAATACTTTTTCCTATTTGATTTTCTACTTCAGATTTAAATTCTTTAAACTTTTCAAAGGATTCATGTTTGTATTTCATCAAATACAAATACCCAAACCATGATTTGTCATCAGTAAAGGTAATAAAATAATGAAAACCACCTCTAGGCATTTCTCTAAATAGGCCACATACATCACTATGTATTAGCTCTAAAATATTTTCAGCTCTTAGCCCTTGTCCAACAAAGGGTGATCTAGTCATTTGCCCTAAAGGCAGGATTCATAAGTTGGAGTAGGTTTAGAACCCAATGAGAATAAAATCCCCATTTTCTCCAGCTTTGCAATCCTATCTTCTGCAACATGACCTAACCTTAGGTGCCAAATATATTTTAAACTTTAGTTGATTTTCATCATGGCATTGCATTCATTTAGATCACTTGCATTCATATTGTGTTTATCATTGTTATCCAAATAATAAAGACCATCGTGCATATAACCCGAGCCAACATATTTATTTCCAAAATAAATATTGCAAACATCATCTATGAATTGAAATTCATATCCATTTCTAGTCAAACTAGATATAGAAATGATGTTCTTAAAAGTATCAGGTACATTTAAGATATTATTCAAACATAAAACATATCCATACAAGTAAAAAGATTTAGATCCTATGGCTAAAGCTTCAACAGTTGAGCCATCGCCAATCCGAAGTCTAACATCTCGAAAATTCAAGCTGCTACTGTTTGTTAGTTCCTGCATATCAAAAGAAATGTGAGAACTACACCAGTATCTAAAACCCAAGCTGTAGATGAACTATGAGCATCATCAACATCTAAATAACAAGATATAGATATAGGAGTGGAAGCATGAAAATTATTAGATTAGAATATTGAATTCAAAAATTTTCTTCTAGGGTCTCATGCATTATGCAAGATTCATTTTTTACCTATTGATTTCAATGTTCAATTGCATTTTAAAACATTTTTAATATGTATTTGGATCTATATTTTCCATTTAAGATTTTAGAATGAACAAATTGATTTATTAGAATCCTAGATTAATTCAAGAACATGTGTACTAAACTTTTGACGCACTGTAGATGTGTTTGGTACCTTAGGGAAGCACCTGGGACCCTAAATATTATCCCTCTAGTTTGTCCACACCAAGATCACCAATGGCAGCCCCTTGAACAGCGTCTAAAGCCTTGCCAACTAATTAGAAAATACGGATTTGCCTTTAGAGTGGTTGTAAATGTATATTGGACACTAGAAACAATTTCTGACAATTTTAATTTAAGAGAATATGGGCAACTCTCTTTAAATTGATGAGAGATGAAGAAGAAGAGAGGAAAAGAGACTTAGAGGTGGCAGCACATATGAGAGAATAATCTAATTGTTTTATCATTGTCACACCCTACCCCTCCGTAAGGCATAACATGATCTCGTAATATACCTAATGAATTACCAACTTCGTCTCCTGATAACCCATTAAATACACTACAAGAGATTTTAAAACTTTTCTTACTTCTTTTTATAGTGGTGAGCACTATTTACAGGAGTTAAAATTTTTTTTGAACTGGAGTGAAACAGTTAACACATTTGAATAATTAACAATTTCTGCAAAAATTTTGGTAGAGTGCCCTCTGCATTTTAAATAAAATAGTTCTTCAAAAACCTATAAAAAAAAAAAAAACACTTCAAATATTTGGTTCAACCCCCACACTCCAATATTCAATCAACACAATAAGTTTCTCAACATTTGCCAACTCGAATCCACAAAAATTTTCTAGTGTTTTCAAAAGCTGAGATAAAAGAAATATATCACAATATTTACAAACAAAAATAATTTACAAATCTAGTTTACAACTTTATTGTACAATTTTAATTTACAACTACTCGAAACTAAGAACAATATATACATACAGTGAACATACATTACAATACAAAATACAAAATATGGTATACTCAATATACCCAATGAACTCTCACTGAAGCACTGGTAGCCTAATCTGCTGCCCTGTCAGTCAGTCTACCTACAATAATAATGAAAAGCTATCGCTGAGCCAATGTCTCAGTGGTGCACAACATTAACAAAATACAACTTTAAATCACAAATCATAAGTCATATAAATAATGGATACTTAAAACCATAGTTAAATTCAAAGACAGTGAATGTCATAAAGAATTTAAACTCCATTTCACAATATCACAATAAATATCAATAAATCATACACACACAGCTTAATCATGTTGCCAAAGTTCAATTCATCCCAAAAGATGATGGCTAGTGAGGAATTCAATTCATCCCAAAAGCTGATGGCTAGTGAGGAATAACATAACTAGCTAGCAATAATATGAGTACTCATTCTATTCGTCCTCAACAGGCACACACTTCAACACTTCAGCCAGAGAGGAAATTCAATTCATCCCACTAGATAAGCTAGTGAGAAATTCAATCAATATACATGATAGCTATGGTTTCAAACCATTTACAATGCTTTTCAATCAATAAGTATCCATCAAATATCATTCAAACAATTTTTCACAATTTAAAACAATGATATACAAAAATTATCATAATTTATTTTCATTGAAAAGTCAAAAGAAATAACTGTTGTACACAAACCTCTGATAACTGTCTCTAACAATAAGGTTCATTATTTAATTTATTGAATTATATTATTTTCCTTAGTCAACCTAAAATGTTGACCCTCGATGCACTCTAGGAGAATTAGGTTTTAATGTTACCAATATATCACATTTGTAGCCTTTTAGTATTGGTACATGTTACCAAATTATTTTCCAAGTATGTTGCATTTTATTGTAATTTTTCAGATTTCGGTATACTAATTTGACCTAGCAGGACGATCTAATTCCCTCAGTTTTCGGGTTTTGGTTCAAACTACAAACTTGTAGGTCTATGTCTTATTGCGAGCAGGGCAAAATTTCAAGTCATTATGAGTTGTGTAAACCAAGTTATGGTCAATCTACCAATGCTGGACAGAATGTACCAAAATTGTAGCTTTAGGTCATTTTTAGGTCACTTTTGGTTCGGCCAGTTTTTGGACCTGAACTTGTGCAAGCTATTTGGCTTGGTTCTAGTCATTTCTGGGCTTTGGTGTCTTCATAATAATTGTATATATATGTCTAAAATATTCATGGTAAAAATTTTAGGTCAATTGGACCTGATTTGAGTGAGTTATGGCCAAAATACCAACTGCTGCCCAAATGGTCAATTTTCAGGCTTTCAAAGCACTAATCCGGATTTGGTCATTTTTCAAGTCACCTTCTAAGCAGAATTTTGGTAAGCTTCCTTCATGAAAGTTGGCACATTTTGTGCCTAGTTTTACCTCCAATTGGTCTCATACCAATTGGAGCCACACACTTAAGGTTCTAAGCCAAAACATACACTGCCCTATTGTATATTGCTCACCCTTTACCAATTACACATCCCACTCTTCCATGCCTACCAAGCCACTCTTCCATGCCAATTTTGGTTTGTACCATAACATTAACACATTTAGCAACTCATTTTTGGTCATTTTTGGCAACTTATAACCATTCTCAATATGCACACTATAACCCAGAATTTTCCAAGTCCAATTACAACAATTAAACACATGAATGCACCTCATTTACATGTCCAAATTCAAACCTTTATACACACATACATGCTGCCATCCATAACAACATAATTCAACAATATAATTCCATAAACCAAACCATGAAACAACACATTTTGATCTTCTTCATAAGGCTGCCACAAGTTTACACATATCCATCAATTGCCATTTTCACTTTTTAAGCTTCCAAATCATACCTTACACATGGAATTCAAGTACAATACAATCAAACATCAAAATCATCATTCAAACCACTATTTACATGCAAGTATAAACTGTTCTTATTGAAGTTCCATGGCTTTCAAAATGTACCTCTCCATTAACTCATCAAACTTCAAAAATCCTTCCACAAATCAACTGCCCACAACACCCATTCAAAGTTTAATGAAATAATAATTAAAAATACATACTTACCACTTTTGAAATTCTACAAAACCTCACCAAAACTTAATTTTCTTGCTGCCTATCTACTACCCAAGTTGTGTAGAACAACTTTAGTGAAGGAAAATATAAGGATCATGGCTTGAAGATGGAAGAGTGAAGCTTGCTTGGAGCTTGGAAGCTTCGGCCATGGAGGTTTCTCTCCTAAGATGTTTCGGCTGTTTGTCCAAGGTTGAAGATGAAGTTAATTTCAGCCACAATTCTGCTTAATGGTCCACTTAGGTGGAGTTAGTGGAGCACTATTAACATTTTAATGTTTGTTTATTCTAAAATTGTCAATTTCCCACATTTTCCTCCTAACTTTTGCTTTTTAAATTATGTACCACTATTTTAATTTTTCATGACATTTTTCAAATGTACTATCATTTTTTTTAATGGAAATTTAGGTCAAAAGACAACTCGGGGTGTTATATGACCACAATACCCCTGTTCGGGTTACATTCCCGATTTTTCGGTAACACCGAGTTTTGTCGTTTTGTCGTTTTCTCAATTTTCTTTGTACTAATTAATTAATTTTTTTTTGATATTTCTAATGATATTAATGCTTCAATAGATGTTTATTTAAGTCTTAAAAATACTTTCCAGGGTTCCCCGTAGTCTAAGGCTAGTCAACGGTCCACGCCGCAACTTCCTGGTGTGGTCACCCATCGCTAGGGTTCTCGGCTCGTTCAACTTGGTTACATTTCATTGCTATTAGTTTTCCTTTGTTTTTCTTGTATTTCATTATTTTATGTCTCCTCATCAATATCTAAGTGTAGTTCTAGGCATTCTGGCTGTCCGGACAACACTGATCTCCAGAACAGTAGAACGCACTACCGAACATAGGGGTGTTACAATCATTCTTTCATAACATCACATTATATAATTAGGTCATCACTTAAAACCCTTGCCACATGACATCTTCTGATTGCACCTTAATTTTAATTGACCTAATCACATTAAGCCAAGTGTCAAAGCTAGGTTTAATCTTGACTTTGATCATCTTACATGAGTAGAAGACAAATGGCAAGCTTATATGGTGCCATGTGTCACCATCTCATGGCGCGACATGTCACCCTGTGAAATGACCAAATTACCCTTGTGTTGTAATTTTGAGTTCTCAACCTAAAATAATTATTTCTCCTCTTCTAATCAATTTATATCAAATATAAATTAATTAATTAATCTCTATTAATTAATTTCTCATAATTAAATTCATATTTAAACACTTTAAATATAAATTTAACTTATATTATACATCCAATAACCTAGATTTGATTTTAAGCCATGATAGGGACTTTGCAATCTAATTGCAAACCAAACCTACTTAATTAATCAATTAAACTCTTTAACTAATTAATTAAATCACATTTAACTTGGTGATTACTTGTGTATGTGTGTGACTCACTAGGCTCATCACTAATTGGCAATGAGATATGATATTAACTCTTAATATAATCAGAACTCTTTCTTATCATAAATGATTTCTCTAAATCATTTTAGGCACCTCATAGACCATGGTTAACACCTAGCATAGCATGCCATGGCCACCCAATTAGTAATAAGGAATACCTTAAATGAACCTTTAATCATATGTTACCATGCACTAGAATCTCTCTGTTACAAAATCCCAAGTCGAGCTAAAGTCATGGTTTATGTCAAACTCCATTTGCTATGAATATTATGTTCTCTTTTAATTCTAATTCTTGATTAAGAAGATTTTCTTATTAGAAACTCTATTCTGATTAAATCTATCTATCCTACCCAAAAACTTGAAACATCAAGAACAATGAAATGAACATAGGATGTTATCCCTATTTACTTAGGGTAAGAGATTCCATCTTGATCAACACCTACCTCCATATATAACTAGTAAAAGCTAACACATACCCATATGCCCATACACAGTACAAGTATGAAAGCAATATCAAACTCAAATAACCTATATACAAAATAACTGTGCTATCTCAGGTCTAAAGATTATATGCACTGATATGATTTATGATAATGCATTGACAAGAGTAAACTCCATGTGCTTTTCATAAATGTCACTGGTTCGGCCTACTTATCATGCTTAAATGCCTATCACGTTTGTTATATGGCATGAGACTCACCATTCCATCTTATTTATATCTCATATAAATAACTTGGGAACAAATATGATTACAATCTTTCACGATAAGTCATGTCCTTATTGTGAAGTATCCTCGATTGTGAACCAATTTATGATACTTTGTGCTTAAAATACTGTCACTCATATTCTTAACAACTTAACAATAGAATTTCTAACAAAATATCAATGGACCTTTTCTATTACACATAAATATATTATGTAAATAGAAAAGTGAAAATGCCTTTTATTAATAAAACGTGTACAAGATACATACTAAATGATATGCTCTAGGGCATACTACTAAAAATCTCCCACTAGCACTAGAGCCATTCATTACAATACCTTAGATCCATCTTCTCAAGATGTCGGTCTAACTGAGCTTGTAACTTAGGCTTAGTGAATGGATCAGCTAGATTTTTAGCTGATGTTATTTTCTGCTTGGCTACATCGCCTTGCCCAACTATCTCTCTGACAATGTGGTAGCGCCTTTCTATGTGTTTGGATTTCTGGTGAGACCAGGGTTCCTTATATCCAAAACAGCCTATTTTTGCAGTATATATTGCAGTAATATACTCAGCCTCTATAGTGGAATCAGTAGTCATACTCTGTTTGGAACTCTTTCAACTGACTGCACCTCCATTACAAATGAACACAAACCCAGAGGTAGACTTTCTATCATTGATATCTGATTGAAAATTAGAATCAGTATAACCATCCAATTGCAAGTCACCACCTCCATAAATCAAGAATAAATCCTTAGTTCTTCTCAAGTACTTAAGGATATTCTTGACAGCTATCCAGTGTTCCAAATCTGGATTAGATTGAAACCTTCTAGTCAAACTAACAGCATAAGTGATATTCGGCCTAGTACACATCTTTGCATATATCAAACTTCCAATAGCCGAAGCATATGGAATCCTGGCTATTTTATCTCTTTCTTCAGGTGTATTTGGAGACATCTCTTTGGAAAAGTCAATGCCATGTCTCACTGGTAATAATCCTCTCTTGGAATCAAGCATGTTAAACCTCTTTAACACCTTTTCCAAGTATAGACTTTGGGATAAACTAATTATTCTTTTTGCTCTATCTCTATAGATGTGAATCCCAAAAATATAGGTTGCCTCCCCTAAGTCTTTCATGGAGAATGTATTTGACAACCATACCTTTACAACTGTCAACATACCTATGTCATTACCTATCAGCAAAATGTCATCCTCATATAGGACAAGGAATGTGATAGCACTATCACTAACCTTCTTATATGAACATGGCTCCTCCTCATTTTTGATAAAACCAAATGACTTAATGGCTTCATCAAAATGAATGTTCCAACTCCTCGAAGCTTGTTTTAACCCATAAATGGATCGCTTTAGCTTGCATACTTTGGAACCATCTTACGATTCAAAACCCCTAGGTTGTTCTGTGAAAATGTTTTCTTCAATGAATCCATTGAGGAAAGCTATTTTGACATCCATCTACTAAATCTCATAATCATAGTATGCATCTATTGCTAATAGCATCCTAATTGACTTAAGCATGGCAACAGGCGAGAAAGTCTCCTCATAGTCGATTCCTTGCCTTTGGCGAAACCCTTTCACTACTAGCCTTACTTTATAGGTCTCTACCTTTCTATCAGAACCAATTTTCTTCTTGAAAATCTATTTATTCCCTATAGATACATTACCTTCAGGTGGGTCAACAAGATCCCAAACTTTATTCTTATACATGGAATCAATTTCGGATTTCATAACATCAATCCATTTTGAATAGTCTATATATGATATAGCTTCTTCATAGGTAAGTGATCTCCAAGATCTACTTCTTCATTAGTAAACAACTCTTGTTCATCTTCAAGAAGAAAACCATATCTCACTGGTGGGTGAGATATCCTGGTTGATCTGTGAGGAATAGCTGTAGATGCTTCATCAATAGGTGTAGGTTGACTAGATGGATCTATATCCATCAGATCTGTTGGTTGGTCAGAATTCTTCAATTCTAACTCTATTTGCCTTTCTTTGCTCCTTCTTAAACAAACTGTTGTTCAAGAAATGTGGCATCTCTACTTACCACAAACTTTTGTGATGTAGGCAAATAAAAATAATATCCAAAACTCTCTTTTGGATATCCATTAAATCGACCTTTTTTCTGATCTGGTTCAATTTATCAGTGTTCAGCTTTTGATATAAGCTGGACAACCCCAAATCTTAACATGCTTGAGACTTGGTTTTCTTCCATGCCATATCTCATAAGGTGTGAAAGATACTGATTTTAATGGAATCCTATTCAGAATATGCAAAGTTGATTCTAATGCAAATCCCCAAAAGGAGATTGGCATATTAGTATAGCTCATCATACTACGTACCATATCTAATAGAGTACGATTTCTCCTTTTAGATACACCATTCAATTGTGGTGTTCCTTGAGGAGTCAGCTGGGAACAATGCCATGCTCTTTCAAGTATTCATCAAATTCAATACTTAAGCATTAACCTCCACGATCTGATCAAAGAGTTTTAATAATTTTTCCTGTTTGATTTTCTACTTCATATTTAAATTCTTTCAACTTTTCAAAGGATTCATATTTGTATTTCATCAAATACAAATACCCAAACCTTGATTTATCATCAGTAAAGGTAATAAAGTAATGAAAATCGCCTCTAACCATTTCCTTAAATGGACCACATACATCACTACAAATTAGATCCAAAATATTTTTAGCTCTTGGTCCTTGTCCAACAAAGGGTGATCTAGTCATTTTGCCTTGAAGGCAGGATTCACAAGTTGGAGTAGGTCTAGAACCCAATGAGGATAGAATCCTCATTTTCTATAGCTTTGCAATCCTATCTTCTGCAACATAACCTAATCTTAAGTGCCAAATATATTTTAAACTTGAGTTGATTTTCATCATGGCATTACATTCATTTAGATTGTTTGCATTAGATTTGTATTTAACATAATTATCTAAATAATAAAGTCCATCATGCATATAACCCAAACCAATATATTTATTTCCAAAATAAATATTGCAAACATCATTTATGAACTAAATTTTATAACCATCTTTAGTCAAACTAGATATAGAAATGATGTTCTTAAAAGCATAAGGTACATGCAAAAACTTATTTAAATACAAAACATGTCCACACATGTATAAAGTTTTAGATCCTATAGCTAAAGCTTCAGCAGTTGAACCATTGCTAACCCAGAGTCTAATATCTCGTTACTACAAGCTGCTACTACTTGATATACTCTAGGTAGTTCCTTTTCCAGTGCCCATCCTTCTGGCAATGGAAACACTTTCCTTTGCCTCCATCAGCTTTGTTCTTCCCTTTCTATTTAGCTATCTCCTTGGAAGGACCAGGAATTTGAGGTTTCTTTTTCTTATTGCCTTTCTTCTTGTTGGACTTTCCAGTAGAAGAAGATGCAATCAAAGCTACCTCTTTTCCTTTATTGCCTGGCATATTCTTTTGGGCAATAACCAGCATGTTAAGCAAATCAGCCAAGGTGTATTCCTGCTTAGTCATATGAAAATTTGTCACAAAATTCCCAAATGACTCAGGAAGGGACTGAAGGATCAAATCCGTTTACAATTGGAATTCCATGTTAAAGTTAAGATGTTCCAGCTGCTCAATAAACCGAATCATCTTATGGACATGATCCCTAACATTTGGTCCCTCAGACATCCTTACGCGAAATAGTTGCCTAGATATCTCATACCTGGCATTCCTACTATGCTCACCATATAAATCTTACAGGTGAAGGAGGGTCTCACTTATATATTGCATGTTCTCATGTTGCTTCTGTAACTCATTACTCATAGAAGCAAGCATGTAACACTTGGCTCTCATATCATGCTCCTTTCACCTGTCCAAAGTTTAATGTTCCTCTTGAGTAGCCTCTGGAGGTAAGGGACTAAGAACCTATGAGTGTAGAATATATCCTATATGTTCAAGTTTCAGGACAAGTTTCAAATTTCTTAGCCAATCAGAAAGATTAGATCCTGTCAACCTATTGTGATCAAGTATGCTCGCAAGGATATTGGATGATGGTGGTTGTGGTGTGCTCATTATTATCAGAAAATTAAACACATAAAATAACCAGAATAACTAGTAAATGTATCATGTATTTAACCAAAATGATTATGGTCTTTTAATTAAATTGGTCCTCCCACTAACTTAGCGAATCCTACACTTCCAAAGTAGAAAACGAAAATCCTAGTTGGATGGATTTCTAGTGGGTGATTGAATTCTTATAATCTTATTGATCATCCTCAGGCACCTCAATTATTGGAATTACAATAAACTATAAGTGAATAACTCCTTGCCCATCACATCTCATGTGAGGTTTAATCCTTTACTTAGCCCTTAATGCTCAAAATCTCAGGCACATCCATTATTGACTTATCTTGCATTAGTTAAGTTAATCCCATTGAGCCAATAAACATGCAAATAATTTTAATGTCTTCAGGCACATCCATTATTGGCCACCAAACCATTTACATATTTACAACATCTCATGCTTAACAATTATTCTTAACAAAATCTCTTAAATTAATTGCATCATATGCAAGTATTTAAAATTTCTTAAAATAATTGCCTCAATGGAGGGCCCACGATATAATTACCTTTAATTATACCATTTCTAGCTTAATCATTTGTTTGGAAGATTTTGTGGTAGGCCTAATTACTATTATGGTCTCACTTTACACATTATCCAATTAGCATGCATATACCACATGCTTACATACATTCTCATACATCTCATGCATCTATGGATAAACATATAAATATGGTATGATCATGGACTTTCTAAGGGATTCAATTCTGAGCCACCAAGAATTGAATCAGGGCATTCCTAGGTGCATTTCATTCATTCATATTACAAAAGTTGTAGAAGGTGTACATAATCAACACTTGTTTTTGAATTCCTCCCACTGGTCCCACCAATGCTTTTGACCTCCTTGATTTTCTTGCAATCCAATTACATAGTAATCCTTGGCATACCAAGGCGAATTTACAAGAACCAAATAAATGAAATTACAAACCAAAAATATTACAACCTTTATAATACATGCCACTAAAATAAATTAATTAATTTACAACCCAAAGAAACATAAAAGAAATAAATCCAATCACATTGGTCTTTTATTGTCTATGATCATCCATCATGCATATCATTATTTAACAATTAAATAAAACATATATACTAAAATTAAATTGAATATCTCATATTCAACTTAAAAATCTAGATTTGAATCTCATTCAAACAAATATAAAAATTCATATTTGAATCACATTCAAACAAATTTAAAAATTCAGATTTGAATCACGTTCAAACAAATTTAATTGTGTGATTATAACTCTAATTAAACAATTTAATTAAATATAGGCATAATTATGGGCATCAAAGCATACAATAATTGAACAATTGAAGTCCATACCATGCGCACCATTGAAGTGCTCTTGAATCTGCCACCTATGTTGACTCCTATAGGAGCGGAAGCATGAAAAACACAAGTTTATATCATTGAATTCAAAAATTTTTCACCTAGGGTCACATGCATCATGCAAGATTTATTTTTATCTATTTGATTTCAATGATAAAAAACATATTAAAACTCTTTTAATATGTTTTTGGATCTACATTTGCCATTTTAGATTTTAGAATTAATTAGATTAATTTTAGGAACCCTAGATTAGATCAAGAAAAAGTGCACTGACCTCTTGATGCACTGTAGTGTGTTTGTCACCTTTGGGATGCGTCTTTAGGACACCAGATGTTGTCCCTCAAGCTTATCCACACCAAGATCACCTATGAAAGCCCTTGAACAGCTTCTAAAGCTTTTTCTATGAATTAGAAAATCAAGTTTTGCCTTTTAAGAGATTACAGATGTAAACAGGACACTAGAAATAATTTCTAGTATTTTTAATTCAAGAGATTGTCTTCTAATCTCTTTGAATTGATGAGAGAAGAAGAAGAAGAGAAGGGAATGGCAGCCAAGGGTGGTGACACAAAGAGAATGAGTAGCCTGTGCAATTTGTTCTTACATCCTTACACTTATATAGCTAGGTAACCACTTAAAACCGTTGCCACATGTCACCTTATGATTGGTTCTAGGTTTAATTGACCCAATCACATTGTGCCAAGTGTTAAACCTATATTTAATCTTGATTTTAATCATCTTACATGATTAAAAGACATATGGCAAGCTTATGTGTAGTGCTATGTGTCACCATCTCATGGTGCCTCATGTCACCCTGTGAAATGACCAAAATGCCCCTATGTCTTAATTTTGAGTTCTCAACCCAAAATAATTATTCCTTTTCTTCTAATCAATTTATATGAAATATAAATTAATTAATTAATCTCTATTAATTAATTTCTCAATAATTAAATTCACATTTAAACACTTTAAATATAAATTTAACTTATAATATACATCCAATAACCTAGATTTGGTTTCAAGCCATGCTAGGGACTTTGCAATCTAATTTCAAACCAAACCTATTTAATTAATCAATTGAACTCTTTAATTAATTAATTAATTAATGTTTAATTTAGTGATTACTTATGTATGTGTGTCACTTACTAAGCTCATCACTAACTGGCAATGAGACATGATATCAACTCTTAATATCATAAGAACTCTTTCTTACCATAAATAATTTCTCTAAATCATTTTATGTACCTCATAGACCATGGTTAGCACCTAGCATAGCATGCCATGGCCACCCAATTAGTAATAAGGTTTACCTTAAATGAACCTATAATCATAAATTACCATGCACTAGAATCTCTCTGTTACAAAATCCCAATTCAAGCTGGAGTCATGGTTTATGTCAAACCCCATTTACTATGAATATTATGTTCTCTTTTCATTCCAGTTCTTGATTAAAAAGATTTTCTCATCAGAAACTCTTTTCTGATTAAATCTATCTGTCCTGGCTACGAACTTGAAACATCAAGAACAATTAAATGAACATAGGATTTAATCCCTATTTACTTAGAGGATCAGATTCCATCTTGATCAACACCTACCTCCATATATAACTAGTAGGAGCCAACACATGCCCATATACCCATACACAGTACAAGTATAAAAAGCAGTATCAAACTCAAACCAACTATATACAAGATAACTGTGCTATCTTAGGTCTAAAGATTATATGCACTGTGCATTGATATGAGTAAACTCCACATACTTGTCATAAGTGTCACTGGTTTGGCCTACTTATCATATATAAGTGCCTATCATGTTTGTTATATGGCATGAGACTCACTATTCCATCTTATTTATATCTCATATAAATACTTTGGGAACAAACATGAATACAATCTTTCTAGATAAGTCATGTCCTGTGTGAAGTATCCTCGATTATGAACCAATTTATGATACTTTGTGCTAGAAATACTGTCACTCATATTTTTAACAACTTACTAATAAAATTTCTAACAAAATATCAATGGACCTTTTCTATTACACATAAATATATTATGTAAAGGAAAAAGTGAAATTGCCTTTTATTAATAAAATATGTATAAGATACATACTAAATGATATGCTTTAGGGCATACTACTAACATTAGGAGTGTGATTGAATGAGTGAAATTGAAATTGAATTGTGACTGTGTAATGTCCAATTCTGGACAGCATGACCATGGTCCACTCAAATGGCCATAATTGGAATTTTGTTACTCCAATTGGTGTGAGGCTAATTGGAGATGAGAATTAAGATCCAAAGCAACAATTTTCATGTAGAAACTTTGCCCTAAAACTGACCATAAATTGGTGTAAAATTTGGTTAAATCCAGATTAGGTACTCTGCCACTAGGCAAAATTGACCATATAAACGCTACATGTTCAAATGGTCATAACTTGGTGTAGACAGGTCCAAATGACCTAATTTTTAGACCATTGGAAAGATATGACATAGTAAAACAACTTTTGTGAAGAACACAATTCCAAATTTTGACCACAACCTAGTCAATTTGCCAACCGAATTTGGCTCATCAAATCTGCCAGAACCTAAAATTTGCTCAGAATTTTGGAATTGACCAATCCAGCCAGTTATGGTGAAATGGCCATAACTTGAGCTAAAAAACTCCAAATGGAGTGATTCAAAAAGGAAATTGAAGCTAAGACATTAAGGAACAACTTTCATGGAGGAAAATTGGCCAAATTTCCATTATAGAAGGTCCAATGGAATAGTAGAACCAAGTAACCCAAAATTAAAATTCTGGAATTTTATTTAGGGAGTTTAGAATTTCAATTGGCAATTAATGCCCACATAATTGTAACCCAAAATGTGGTATGTGGGTGAATTTAGGACCAACATACCTATTAAGTATTAAAAAGTCAACATTTTGAAGTAAATAGTGAAGTAAATAGTAACCATCATAACAAAAAATGTAAAGAACCCAAATTTTTATAAATCTTATTAGGTAGATTAAGTCTATAGAAAAAATTTAATTGTTAGATTACTTATTAGAAGTGATTTAAATGAGTACCGAAACACTTTCAATTGTGTGTTTTAGTAGAAAAAGACATTGGGAAGGCTAAGGAAAAAGTGAGTCAAGGCAAAGAGGTGACTCATTAGAGGTTTGTGCACAACAACTAGCTCATTTTTGAATTTCAATTTGGATTTTGATTTGAATGAATTATAAAATTAAATTATGACTTTATTCATATCAAAAATTTTGAATGGCAAAAATTGTATGCTGTTGGCCAAATTTTGGAAAATTAATTTGAATACAAGTCGATGGATACTTTGAGGCTTGGAAAATTGTTAAAATGGTTTGAAACCATAGCGATCATGATTATTTGTTTGAATTTCTCACTAGCTTGATTAGTGGGACGAATTGGTTATGTATTCCCTCTTTGGCTGAAGTGTTGAGGTGCGTGCCAGTTGAGGACGAATTGAATGAGTACTCATATATTTGTGCTAGCTAGCCTTGGTATTCCTCATTAGCCTTTGGCTATTGAGACGAATTAGATATTTGTATCATGATTAAGCTGTGTGATTTTTCAAAAATTGTTTATGAATTATGGAATGAAATTTGATTTAATTAAGGAAATTTTTTGGTTTTAGAAATAATGTATGATTTTTATATGTTTAATATTTCAGTTAATTTAATTTGGTAAAATTGTGGTTTAATTGTTATGTAAAATGATATTTTCTTTAAGTTGTGCACCACTGAGTCTTGGGCTCAGTGATAGCTTTTCATTGCTGTCGCAAGTAGAGAAGCAAATAAAGCAGCACAGTAGGCTGCTTAGAACAGAAGTGACTAGAATTTTGATATCACCACCGGGTATATAAATTATACCCTTGTAAATTTTATTTTGATGTATATGTATGAACATTAGACTCGAACAGTTGTGTAATAAATTTTGGAATTTATTTTTGATTTGTGTAAATGGTTGTAATATAAACCTCTTATTTAATTTAATGAAATGCTCAGTTTATTTTGAAATATTTTTATGAATTGCTTGAAATGGTGTTGAATTGAGAAAGGATTGGGAAGAGAATATCGAAGTTGGGATTTAAATGTATATTGGAAATGTTTTTATAGGTTTTTGAGGAACTATTTTTTCAAATTATAGACGGCACTCTGCCAAAATTTTTGTAAAATTTGCGAAGACTTTAAATTAATTAAAAATTTGAATTGAGACTTAAATATTGATTAAAGATTTTTTAATCATTTGTCAGCACTACCCACCACTTTTAAAAAGAATGGAAAGTGGTTTAAAATCCCTAGTAGTATATTTAATGGATTATCGGTAGGCGAAGTCTGGTAATATATTAGGTATACTATGGGATCATGTTATGCCTTACAGAGGGGTAAGGTGTGACAAAAAGCCAGAAGGTGTGCAATGGTATTATGAACTATCTAATTAGGTAGAGAAAGGAAGTTAGTAAGTAGTAAGTTGAATAAAAGTCATTCTAATGGATCAAATAGGTATGGTGAGAGGAAAGACTGATAGATAATGACACATAGGCATTAGGTTAGACTTTTGAGATAGTGATAAGGTAGTTAGAGGTTCATTATGAATGCTAGGCAAACATCTTAAGTGTGATCAACAGAATCACATTACAGTGAAGCAATAATGACAGAACAATAGTAACGGTAAAACGAAAAATGACAAGTATAGGTGGTTATAAATCACTAGAAAGTTCAAGGATCAAATTAATTGACCATAGGTAAGGGTGGAATTAGTGCTAGAAGAATCTATTAGTGAGAGAAATCTTTTAAGATTTAACAAAAGTTAAGGGCACAATATAAACGATGATGGGTATGAATCATAGATCGAGTATAAGTAAAGTTAATAAATTATAAAATATTATGTCAGGAAGGACAATGGTACGATAAAGGGTTTATGCAGATGATACCTTATAGGTAGAGCAAAATTGTGCTAGGAGATAATGAAATTCAAAGAGAAAGACCAAGAAACATAAGTTAAATGTTATTATCTAGACAAGAGGGTATAATTGACTGTAAGAGGATATTTTCTTTCTCTTTAAGTTTAGTTCATGCTTTTGGTTCTAGAAGGTTATATAAGGAACAGAGATTGAGTCAAGGAGACCTAGTTATTTGAGAGTTTGGTAGGCACCAATTCATACACAATCTCCTAGTATGAGAATGACAGTAAGTGCATACTTAATGTTAACTATGAAAGGAAGATTAGAGCAGTGACAGGAGTTAAATCGAGTTAGATACAAAGGCTTACAATCCTTCTGAACTATAAGCTAGAGTAATTACTATTTGTGGATGAGTTTCAATGGATGAAATTACTTTTGATAGGTAAATTTGAGGCTGAAGTTTGGGAAGTTGTGGGCCGTGGATGTGACTATATTAAAGAGAGTGAATACATGAAATATCTTGTCTAGAATTATGGTACAATACTTATTTCTCACTAATATGAAAGTTCAAGTAAAAATTATAGATTCAAGGATACTTATCTAACCATGAAGAGTAATTTACTACAAAGGGTAGTAGGAAATAATAATATTCTGAAGGTCAAGTTGGGAAAAGAGATACAAGAAGAAATTTTCTATGGTCGATTATAAATGTCACATAATGGAAGGATGTGCTGGTAGGAGCCAATCGTAAGGTTAGAATTCCAGAAGTAATGGAACTAGTAATCAAGACAGGACTAAGGTTAAGGAATAAGTACAGCTTGGTGAAAAGATATCAACAATAGCAGAAACAAAGTTGGCTACAATGAGGAGAATAAGGAGGAAAAAGTATGCTAAGGATACACTAAAGGATGTTTAAAACAAGTTATAGTGAGATAATAGATTAAGGGAGTAGTAGAGCCTCGATCTAAGTGCTAATGTATCAAAAAGTATGTCACATGATTAGAAGCTTTAGGAAGAAGTCAAGATAGTTCCATTCCAGAGGAGGAGTTGGAAATGATAAGGTTGCACTAACTAGGTTGTCAGGGAACACAAACACTTTTGTCACATAAAAGGAGAGACCCAGTTCACTTTCCAATGTTGATAAATGATACACTTAGCCCTTGGAGGGAACTCTACCTGACTAGTTATATAAGATGGACAGAGGTTAGTCTAAGTACTTTAGTAATAACATAAATAGATTAGAAATTTGAAGTATCATGAAAGTGAGAAGATGCACAGGTACTAACCATTAAGGTCAAAGGACAACTAAAGATTTAGAATAAGATGCCTATAATAGGTGCTATAGAAAACATCTTATAGAATATTGTAGGACAAGGAACATAAGTCATATCCTTAGGAAGCAGAAGGTTGAGGGGTAAGCGCCAAGGTTGATTAAAGTTAAGAGACATCAAGTCAAGTATAGAGAGGTATAGTGAATACTTGATGTTAGTAGTATGCCCTAGAGCATATCATTTAGTATATATCTAGTACATATTTTATTAATAAAAGGCAATTCTACTTTTCTGTTTACATAATGTATTTAAGTGTAATAGAAAATGTCCTTTGATATTTTGTTAGAAATTCTATTCTTAAGTTGTTAAGAATATGAGTGACAGTATTTCTAGCACAAAGTATCATAAATTGGTTCACAATTAAGGATACTTCACACAGGACATGACTTATCCAAAAAGATTGTATTCATGTTTGTTCCCAAGGTATTTATATGACACATAAATAAGATGGAATGGTGAGTCTCATACCATATAACAAACATGATAGGCACTTATACATGATAAGTAGGCCAAACTAGTGACGCATATGAAAAGCACATGGAGTTTACTCTTGTCAATGCATTGTCATATATCATATCAGTGCATATAATCTTTAGACCTCAGATAACTCAATTTTCTTATATATACGTAATTTGAGTTTGATACTGCTTTCATACTTGTACTGTGTATGGGTATATGGGCATGTGTTAGCTCATACTAGTTATATATGGAGATAGGTGTTGATGAAAATGGAATCTGTTACCCTAAGTAAATAGGGATGAAATCCTATGTTCATTTAATTGTTCTTGACGTTTCAAGTTCTTGGCCAGGACAGATAGATTTAGTTAGAAAAGAGTTTCTGATAAGAAAATCTAATTAATCAGGAACTGGAATTAAAAGAGAACATAATATTCATAGCAAATGGGGTTTGACATAAACCATGACTCCAGCTCGAATTGGGATTTCGTAACAGAGAGATTCTAGTACATGGTAACATATGATTAAAGGTTCATTTAAGGTATTCCTTGTTACTGATTGAGCGGCCATGGCACGCTATGCTAGGTGTCAACCATGGTCTATGAGATGCCTAAAATGATTTAGAGAAATCATTTATGGTAAGAAAGAGTTCTGATAATATTAAGAGTTAATATCATATCTCATTGCCAATTAGTGATGAGTCTAATAAGTCACACACATACACAAGATAATCACCAAGTAAAATGTGATTTAATTGATTAATTAAAAAGTTTAATTAATTAATTAATTAGGTTTGGTTTGCAATAAGATTGCAAAGTCTCTAGCATGACTTGAAACCAAATCTAGGTTATTGGATGTATAGCACAAGTTAAATTTATATTTAAAGTGTTTAAATATGAATTTAATTGTGAGAAATTAATTAATAGAGATTAATTAATTAATTTATATCAGATATAAATTGATTAGAAGAGGAGAAAAAATGATTTTGGGTTGCGAACTCAAAATTACAACATAAGGGTAATTTAGTCATTTCATGTGATGACATATGTCACCATGAGATGGTGACACATGGCATCATATAAGTTTGCCATTTGTCTTCCTATCATGCAAGTTGATCAAAGTCAAGATTAAGCTTAGCTTTGATACTTGGCTTAATGTGATTAAGTCAATTAAAAATAAGATGCAATGTGGTGGTGACATGTGGCATAAGGTTTAAGTGATTACTTGACCTAATTATATAAATTGATGTTATAAGAAAAAATCAGCCCTCTCTCCTTTCTCTCTTATGTGTGGCAGCACCCCTCTCTCCCTCTCTTCTCTTAATCTTTTCTAATCAATTCAAAGAGAATCACTTCATTTCCTTTGAATTAAAATTGCTAGAAATTGTTTGTAGTGTCCTATACACACATACAACCTCTCTAAAGGCAAAAACCAAATTTATAATTGGTTGGCAAAGGCTTGAGAAGCAAATTGGGGGCTGCCCATTGGTGATCTTGGTGTGGACAAGCTAGAGGGACAACACTTGGGGTTATAAGTGCTTCTTAAAGGTGCCAATTACATCCATAGTGCATCAAAGAGGTTAGTGCTCTAACTTCTATTTTAAACTAGGGTTTAAATGAATTAATTTGTTAATTCACAATCTTGAATGGCAAATATAGATCCTAATACATATTAAAAGTGTTTTAATATGCAATTGAGCATTGAAATTAATTAGGCACATAAGAGATGTGGCATGATGCATGTAACTCTAGAAGAAAAAATTTGAAATTCAATGCTCTAATGAACTAATCAACATGCTTCCGCTCCTTCAATTGGTATCAGAGCCACTATATTTGCCATTTAGATTGAATATTGAGATTTAATTGTGTGATTTTGATCAAATCATGAATGATCTAAAGCTGTTTAGATTCACTAAAAGGTGGCGACATGGTTGTGTACCTCATGGTGCGCATGGTTGTTGGGCTTCCCTCTTGGTGCGCATGGCTGTTGGGCTTCAATATATAATTGTTGTATGTCTTTAGGCCCATGCTTAATTAAATTTTTTAATTAAGAATTTTGATCACACAATTAAATTTTGAAAATTGTTTTCAAGGTATTAAATTTGGAAAGAGTTTCTAAATTTAATTGGTTTGAATGAGATTCAAATCTGAATTTTTAAATTTATTTGAAAGAGATTCAAATATGATTTTTTAAATTTGTTTGAATGAGATTCAAATTAAATTTTTTAAATTTGTTTGAATGAGATTCAAATTAAATTTTTTAAATTTGTTTGAATGAGATTCAAATCTGAATTTTTAAATTTTTTTGAATGAGATTAAATCTGAATTTTTTAGTTGAATATAAGATATTCAAATTAATTTTAGTATGTCTGTTTTATTTAATTGTTAAATAGTAATATGCATGATGGATGATCATGGACAATAAAAGACCACTGTGATTGGATTTATTTCTTTTATTTTTCTTTGGGTTGTAAAATAATTAATTTTATTTTGGTGGCATGTATTATAAGTGTTGTAATAATTTGGGTTGTAATTTCATTTATTTGAGGACTTTAAAGTCCATATTCTTGTAAATTTGTCTTGGTATGCCAAGGATTACAATTTAATTGGATTGCAAGAAGATCAAGGAGGTCAAGAGCATTGGTGGGACTAGTGGGAGGAATTCAATATTAAGTGTTGATTATGTACTCTTTCAGCAACTCTTGTAAAATGAATGAATGAAATGCACCTAGGAATGCCCTAATTCAATTCTTGGTGGCTCAGAATTGAATCCCTTAGAAAGTCCATGATTATACCATATTAATTGTTTATCCATGTATGCATGAGATGTATGGGAATGTATGCAAGTATATGATATATGCATGCTAATTGGATAATGTGCAAAGTGAGACCATAATAGTAATTAAGCCGACCACTAAATCTTCCAAACAAATGATTAAGTTGGAAATGGTATAATTAAAGGTAATTATATCATGGTCTCTCCATCGAGGCAATTATTTTAAGAAATTTTAAATACTACCATGTGATGCATTTAATTTAAGAGATTTTCTTAAAGATAATTGTTAAGCATGAGATGTTGTAAATATGTAAATAGTTGATGGCCAATAATGGATGTGCCTAAGGACATTGAAATTATTTGCATATTTACTGGCTTAATGGGATCAACTTCACTAATGCAAGATAAATCAATAATGGATGTGCCTGAGATTTTGAGCATTGAGGGCTAGATAAATGATTGAACCACACATGAGATGTGATGGGCAAGGAGTTGCTCACTTATAGTTTATTATATTTCTAATAATGGACATGCCTGAGGATGATTAATAAGACTATAAGAATTCAATCACCCACTAGAAATCCATCCAACTAGGATTTCCGTTTCCTACTTTGGAAGTGTAGGATTCGCCAAGTTAGTGGGAGGACCAATTTGATTAAAAGACCATAGTCATTTTAGTTAATTACTTGATACATTTACTAATTAATCTAATTATTTTCTGCAGTTAATTTTCTGATAAAAATTAGCACAGAACAACCACTACCATCCAATATCCTTGCGAGCATACTTAATCACAATAGGTTGACGGAACCTAATCTTTATGATTGGCTAAGAAATTTAAAACTTGTCTTAAACCTAGAACTTATAGGATATATTCTAAACTCAAATGTTCCTAGTCCCTTACCTGCAGAGGCCACTCAAGAGGAACATGATACTTTGGATAAGTGGATGGAGCATGATATGAGAGCCAAATGTTACATGCTTGCTTCTATGAGTAATGAGTTATAGAAGCAGCATGAAAATATGTAAAGTGCTAGTGAGATCCTCCTTCACCTACAAGAATTGTATGGTGAGCATAGTAGGAATGCTAGGTATGAGATATCTAGGCAGCTATTTTGAATGAGGATGTCTGAGGGACAGAATGTTAGGGATCATGTCCATAAGATGCTTCGGCTTATAAAGTAGCTGGAACATCTTGACTTTAACATGAATTTCCAACTGCAGACGGATTTGATCTTTCAGTCCCTACCTGAGTCATTTGGGAATTTTGTGACAAATTTCCATATGACTAAGCAGGAATACACCTTGGCTGGTTTACTTAACATGCTTGTTATTGTACAAAAGAATATGTCGGGCAATAAAGGAAAAGAGGTAGCTTTGATTGTATCTTCTTCTGCTGGAAAGTCTAACAAGAAGAAGGGCAATAAGAAAAAGAAACCTCAAGTTCCAGGACTTTCCAAGAAGATAGCCAAACAGAAAGGGAAGACCAAAGCTAATGGAACCAATGGAAAGTGTTTCCACTATCAGAAGGATGGGCACTGGAAAAGGAACTGCCCAGAGTATCTTGCTTCTCTAAAGGACAATAAGGATACACCTTCAGAAGGTATGTCTATATCTTGTTATTTAGATGCTGATGATGCTCATAGTTCATCTATAGCTTAGGTTTTAGATACTGGTGCCAATTCTCATGTGACACTCCTTACCCGTCTACTGTATAGTCGAGTAAAATATGTCACACAGTGTACCGGAACACCTTATTTTAATTCAACTGTTTTTATTCTTCCTAATTTATTTCTTTCATAGTTATGAAGTATAATTCGTGAAATATCATTCATTTAAGTCATTTATTGAAATTATAATTTATTTGAGGTTCCGTAAATTTTATAGAAAATCTGGCAGAGTGCCGACTAAAAATGGATAAAACAGTTCTTCGGAACCGGTGAAAAACACTTCCAAAATTTTCAATCAATCCCAAACTCCATTTCATCAACAAAATCCCAATATTTCTCATATATACTCCCATTCTCATTCATTCATTTCATATGAAATTCATATAAAAGTTATAAATAAATATTCACTTGTTCATTCATAAACACAATATCCATAATTTACATCAATACTAAAATACATTACATAAGTCTTAATTACACATGAGAAAATAAAAGTTAATTACAAAATACCAAAATAATACCTAGTGTCCTACCAATGCACTGATGACGGTGAGGTGACACGGACACTATGTAGAGCTGCAGAAGATCTCACCCAGTCTGTGGTCTACTGGGCTCTCGGTCGGTCTCTCCAGAACCTACGCATGGCAAAAAGTAACGTGCTAAGCAATAATGCTTAGTGGTGCCAATAATAAAATAAAAAGAAATAATAGAAAATAAATATGCAGTGCATGTCCTGATGTCTTATGCAGACAATTTTTCAATCATTATTGGTAATCTTATTTATTTGTACTTGTTATATTCATAATTTCATTAAATTTATTCAATTTTATTTTTGGTTGCCCAAGTAACCTATACTGGATGACTGGACTGGATAAACGGGTAAACTGGCACTGGTTTTCTAGTACTTCGAGCCGTCACACCATCGGTCACATATGCATCTCCGAGTGTACAACAGAATAGCTAATAAGCTGTAATAACATTAGGCACAAGGCCAAGTATCAACACAATGTCAGAATGGCTAAAAGCCATAAAATCACAAAAATGGCATAATGCCATGTGCAGTACTACTAACTGAACCCTATTGGCATGTCAACCTATCCAAACCAATCTTGCTAGGTGTACTAAGGCATGTTACACTTTTAAATTGTACAATTCTTGAAATTTAAGTTTAGGTGTTACTATTCATTTCATTAGTCAACTAAAATGTTGACTTACAATAGGTACATTGGTTTTAATACTCCGAAAATAACACATTTTACATTCTAAAATTGTTGGTACTGGTTGCCAATACCATTTCTAAGCTTAGTGTTAGTTATTCAAAATTTTTAGATTTTAAGCCTCATATTTATTATTCCATTGGTCATTTATACAGTAGGAATTTGGCAAAATTGTCTGCATGAAAGTTGTTTCTTATTTTGCCTAGTTACATTTCTTTTTTTGAATCACTTCATTTAGAGTTTTTTAGCTCAAGTTATAGCCTAAACACCAAAACTGGCCGGATTGGACAGAATCCAAAATTCTGGGCAAAACTGGTTCTGCCAGATTTGGTAACCTAAGTTTGGTTGGCAATTTGACTAGGTTATGGTCAGAATTTGGATTTATGTTCTTCATGAAAGTTGTAGGTCTATGTCTCAGCTTTGTTTTGGTAAAATTTCAGGTCAATTGGACCTTTATACATTGAGTTATGACCAAATGAATATATACTATTCATTTGATCATTTTGCCTGGGCAAAATGCAGGTCATCCAGATTAGGGCAATTTTTAGGTTAACTTGGTTTGGTTTTCTGGGAAAGATTTCTATACCAAAGTTGTGTCATTATGTGTCTAGTTTCATGTCCAATTGGCCTTGCACCAATTGAACCTCTACAATTCCATTTATAACTACCCAAACCTACTGGACTCATGCTTAGTCCTACAGGTCAGCCAAGGCAGCTCACCCATACATAAATGCCAAGCCTCAACTCACTTCATTTCCTCATTATACAAATTCAAATGGTCACTAATTGACCATTACAAGGTTAATGAATGATTACATGCGCAAACCCTAATTTTGTTAAGTGTCCATATTTTTCCATGTTCATACATACCTAATCCTTGCATTTCACCTACACAACTAAGTTCAATCATGCATTTAGCACTAAGGGCTGCTCTTCAACACTTTGCTATCAAGCAAAGTCACCAACCCTAACTAACCCTAGCTGCCTAAACTTGTAGGGTGCACACACACAATGGTTTGTTTCATTTTATTACATTTCCTACACATATCATGTCATTAAACATGACTTAAACTAAAAAGAGCAAGAGATTGGTCACTTACCACAAGTGAGCAGAATTTTCTCCCTTCACAACTTCAATTTTCTTGGCTTTTCTTGGTAACCAATCACCTTGCCAAGTTGTATGGACAAATTTTGTTGAAGTGGACTTAGGGTTTCAAGTGAGATTTGGGTGGGTTATAAAGCTTAGATAAGCTTTAATGGTGGGAAGGGTTAGGGAAGAGGAAACGGCACAAAGAGGTAGGAGAAGCTGAAGTTTTTTTTTCTGATTTTTCTTTCCTTTCTATCTTCTTTTATTACTTAATTTAGTGGCTTTTAATTTTGATTGGTGGAGATAGGGGTGATGACATCTTGTGATGTCAAAATTCAAGTTTTCTTCATTTTTCCGTTCTTTTCTTTTCTGCTAATTTTCAATTTAATTTTTAGTAATATTTATTCATATTTTATGTCATGATAATTATTTACTTAACTGGACAAGTCGGCCAAAAATCACCTCTGAAGGCGAAATGACCAAAATGCCCTCCGTTTGGCTTAACGGACTAAAATTGTCTGTACCGATTGAAAAAATTTTCTAATCATTTTCTTAGCATTCTAATGCCATAGGAACCTCAATGACCCTTCTCTGGAGTCCCAAAAATTATTTTATGAATTTTCCCTCAGGTCTAGGGCTCCTAGTTGCAAGAACCGCAACTTCCCACTAGGTTACCCATCGCTAGGTTACCCATCGCTAGGGCATCGGCTCATTTAACTTGGTTGTATTTTATTTCTAAAATTTTTTCTAAATTTTTCTTATTAATATTTGAGTTAATTATGGTTCCTCACTTTAGTTTAAATATTTTTCTGGACATTCTAGCTGTCCGAACCCACACTAGTCACCGGAACAGTAGAATGTACGGAGTTGCTACAGGGAGGGTGTTATTGTAACACCCCTCACTCGTCTACAGAATAGCCGAGCAAGGCGTGCTACACGGCGTGCCAGAACACCTAGTCTGTGATTATTTCATTTCCTGAGCTCAATTTGATTTCAAGAAGTCTTTTATGTAATATTCATATCATGTTGATACTATTTTCATACTTTGATAAAATCAGTGTTTCAAGATTGGTAATAAAAATTTAGCAAGGTGCCGTTTGTATTTCGGACAAACTGTCCTTCCAAACCTGTTGAACAATTCAATATGATAATATCAAAATGTCAAATATTTCACAGTCTCTATTTCTCAGTAAAGTCAATAAACTTTTATAGTCATTAAACAGTTCCATAATATAGTCCATAATAATTTAAATATATCCAGAAAATCTCCATGTTATTTAATATGTACAAGATATTAAAAACTTTAGGGCTTTCATAATATTACAAAATACAAGCTGAATTTCAAAAATACAACAAAAGTACAAAATACAAGATATCCTAAGTCCTACCATGTATGCAATGCAATGCAGATGACTCTAGACTCCTGTGTAGATCTGATGTCTCACCCGGTCGTAGGTCTACTGGGCTCCCCAGCTGTGTCTCCATTACCTATGCGTTACAAAAGCAACGCGCTAAGCAATTTTGCTTAGTGGTGCCAAATATAAAGAAATATACACTAAAATAAAGTAAATAAAGTGTTTACGAATTTTTGGTGGTGCTGTATGTCAGTAGACTGGATTTAGCTATTTGAATTTAATAGTACTTAAATTACTGCCCGTGTAGCCTATATACTGACTAGACTGGATAAACGGATATACTGGCACTAGGTACCTAGTACCTCGGGCCATCACACCATCAGTCACAAAGTGTCTCCCGGTGTGCAAATAGTATGGCTAAGAAGCCATATAGTCAATCTGGTGATAAGCCAAGAATAAATACACAATATGTATAGCCGTAGGCTATTAAAGTCACAGTGCGGCATAATAAGCCGTAAAAACACATTATGACATGAAGCCATTTACAGAATAGCTGTCAGAGTCCTATTAGCATGCCAACCTATCCATACTAGTCAACTAGGCAAACTAGGGCACATTATAAATTAATTGTTTGATTCTTCAATTTTTGGAGCTTACTAACTATTATATAATTCACAAGTCAATGCATATGTTGACCTTTTTAGGTAATACGGATAAGTTGTTTCTAACATCAATATGTCACAATTTATATCTCAATATGCTGCCAATATAGTGCAATTTACCATTTTTACAAGTTGGCATTCATTGCCAAAATGCTTCAAGCATCATTGTATGTAAAATGTCAAATTCTTAATTTTTGTGTGCTAGATTGGTCTAGCTTAAAGTCCTATTTCTCTTGGTTTTTAGCTTCTGGTCAAAGAAGAAAAATTGTAGCTCTATGTCTTATTGCACACGAGGAAAAATTTCAGGTTATTCTGAGTTGTATAGACCAAGATATTGTCAATTTAGTAAAGCTGGACAGATTGCACCTTTAGTGCAAAATTTGGTCAATTTTAGGTCACTTTTGGTTCGGCAGTTTTTGTACCCGAACTTGTGCAAGCCATTTGACTTGGTTCTGGCCATTTTTGGGCTTTGGTGTCTTCATAAGGATTGTAGATCTATGTCTAAAATAACCACGGTAAAAATTTTAGGTCAATTGGACCTGTTTTGAGTGAGTTATGGTCATCCCAATGACTACTGTTCATATGGTCAAAAATCTGGGTTGCAAGGTTGCTATTCCAGATTTGGTCATTTTTAAGGTCAGTTTCTAGGCAGAATTTTGGCAACATTTATACATGAAAGTTGGCCTATTAGGTGTCTAGTTTCACCCCCCATTGGCTTCATACCAATTGGGTTCACAGTTTGGCACTTATGGCCTAATTTATGTACTGCCTTCAATACACAACCTGCACAAAGCACATACACTTCCAATTTGATATTCCTTCTCCTCCTCATTACTTCAATATTCAATCAATAACACTTCCATATATATATTGTACACAATTCCAGCAACAATTTTGGGCAGAATATTCAAGTGGTCAATGCACACAATTCACCATTAAGTTCAACATTCACTTCCACCAAAATTAACATATCTCAATGTCAATATTACACATACACTTCAACATAATCATACTTTAATATCACTTACACTTGCTGCCCACAATTTAACATTAGCATATTTCATTAATAACTACATGTTCACACACAAATTCATGGTTTAATAGGCTGCCAAACATGGCAGTTTGCCCAAAGCATTAAGGTTCCATTACACACCCTTAATTCAAGCACTACACACACATACTTAGATTTTAACTTACTACTTCCTCCATTTAAGTTATTCAACCTTAGTTTCCATCCATTAGAGGTCAGAAAAATTCAGCAACAACATATATTCATGGCTACCGAAAATGGACCATTTCATTTCTCAAGATTTTCTTCATTTCTCTTCACCAAAATACTCACCTCAACCTAAACCCAAGGTTTACTAAAGCAAGGGAGAGGTTTTGGACACTTACCACTTTTGAAGCTTATCAAAACTTCATAAAATCTTGTTTTTCTTGTTGCCAATATCTTCCCCAAGATATGTAGGCAAGCTTTAATGAAGGAATCAAGAGGAAAGGATGGCTTGATCAATGGTGCATGATGATGGAGGGAGTTTGGCCATGGTGGACTTCCATGGAGGTTCAATTCGGGCAAAGCTTTAAAGGTTGAAGATGAAGATGATAATGAGTGCAATCTTCTGTCCCAAAGCATATCTTAGTGTCCCAATATTCAAGTTAGTGGAGCACTAAGTTCAGTTTAATGTTTAATTAGTTAAAGTTTCCTTATTTGCTCATTTGGCTCCATTCTTTTACTATTTACATATTGTATCACAATTTAATTTTTCATGACATTTCTAAAGTGTAATATCATTTATTTTTAATGGACATTGAGGTCAAAAGGCAACTCTAGGTGTCAGATGACCAAAATACCCCACTTCGATTTATATTCCTGATTTTTCGATAACACCGATTTTTATCTGTTTCTCGATTTTTTGTTTTTCTTTGTATTAATTTATTAATTTTTCTTTGATATTTCTAGTGTCAATTACATTTCAATAAACCTTTATTTATGTCTCAAAATTAAATTCTGAGGGTTCCCCGTAGTCCTGGAGTTGGCAACGGCCTTCCCAGTGCGGTCACCCATCACTGCGGTGCCGGCTCATTTAACTTGACTTCATTTTCTCTCTTTTATTTTTCTTTGATTTTTCTTGTATTTTATTTTTATACATTTCATCATTATATGTCTGTTCACTCTCACCAAAGTGTAGTTCTAGACATCATAACTTGCCTGGACTGTTATTTGGCCACTGGAGCAATAGAACGTATAGAATACGTACAGTGGGGATGTTACAACTCTTCTCCTCTAAATAAAAATTTCATCCTTGAAATTTACCTAATGTGAAGAGTTGAGGGAACTGTTGCCTCATTGTCTCCTCACTCTCCCATGTTGCCTCTTCTGTGTTGTGGTGTCTCCATTGGATTTTCACTAGTGGAATTGTCTTGTTTCTGAGCTCTTTTACCTCTCGTGCCAAGATTTTAATTGGTCCTTCTTCATATGTTAGGTCAGGTTGTACCACAATTTCTTCTGCTGAGATGACATGTGAAGGATCTGATCTGTATCTTCTGAGCATCGTGACATGGAACACATTATGTATCTTGTCCAGCTCAGGTGGTAATGCTAATCGGTAGGCTACTGGTCCCACACGTTCAATAACTTCATATAGGCTAATGAACCTAGGGCTTAATTTTCCCTTTTCCCCGAATCTCAACACTTTCTTCCACGGTGATACTTTGAGAAATACCTTCTCGCCAACTTCATACTCAATGTCTTTTCTCCTCAAGTCAGCATAAGATTTCTGTCGGTCTGAGGCAATTTTCAAATTGGCCTTTATCAGTTTCAGCTTTTCCTCTGTCTGTTTTATCAGGTCTAGCCCCACTAGCTTATCTTCATCCAATTCAGTCCAACATACAGGTGTTCTGCATTTTCTCCCATACAATGCATCATAAGGTGCCATTTGTATACTAGCTTGATAGCTATTATTATATGCAAATTCTGCCAGTGGAAGGTATCTGTCCCAACTTCCCTCAAACTCAATAACACAACTTCTCAGCATATCCTCGAGGACCTATCACACATATTCAATTATTACTATCATTATTATCAGTTTATTGTTTGCAATAACTTAATGAGTTTCAAAATTTACCTAGATTATTCTTTCTGACTGTCCATCCGTCAGAGGATGAAAAGTCGTACTAAAATAGAGTTGTGTGCCCAAGGATTCTTGTAATTTATTCCAAAATCTAGATGTAAACCTCGGGTCTCTATCAGATATAATGGAAAGTGGAATTTCATGTAGTCTAACTATCTCACTGATGTACAATTCTGCTAGCTTTTCCAGTAAGTAGTAAGTTCTGACTGGCAGAAAATGTGTTAATTTGGTCAACCTATCCACAATCACCCATACTGCATCATGCTTCTTTTGAGTGAGAGGTAGACCACTGACAAAGTCCATAGTGTGTCACACCCTACCCCTCTGTAAGGCATAACATGATCCCATATAATATCTAATGAATTAACAACTCTGTCTACTGATAACCCATTAAATACACTACAAGGGATTTTAAAAACTTTTCTTACTTCTTTTACAGTGGTGAGCACTATTTACAGGTATTAAAAACTTTTTTGAATTGTAGTGATAGAACTAACATATTTGAATTATTTGGAATTTCTGTAAAAATTTTGGCAGAGTGCCATCTGTAATTTGGATAAAACAGTTCTTCAGAAAACCTGTAAAAAGCACTTCAATATTTTTCCAAATCTCAACTTCAACATATTTCTCAACACAACATATTTATCAACTCAAATCCACAGTGATTTTTCAAAGACTGAGATAAAAGAAATATAATACAATTTTTACAAGTCAAAATAACTCATAATTTACTTTACAACTTCAATGTACAATTTTAATTTACAACTGCTCAAAACCAAAAACAATATGTACATACAGTGGTCATACATTACAGTATAAAATGAAAAATGTTGCTATACTCATTATACCCGGTAATCTCTCGCTGGAGGTACTAGCAGCCTAGTCTGCTGCCCTGTCTGTCTGTCTACCTGCGACAACAATAAAAAGCTATCGCTGAGACAATGTCTCAGTGGTGCACAACATTAACAAAATACAATTTAAATCACAATTCATAAATCATATAAATAGTGGATACTTAAAACCATAGTTAATTTCAAAACAGTAATTGTCAACAAGAATTTAAACTCCATTTCTCAATATCACAATAAATTTAATAAGTCAGATCATGGTTGAATTCAAAAGACAGTATATGTCAATAAGAGTTTAAATTCATTTCACAATCTCACAATACATATCAATAAATCACACACAGCTTAAATCATGTTCCAAGGTTCAATTCGTCCCAAAAGCCGATGGCTAATGAGGTATTCAATTCGTCCCAAAAGTCGATGACTAATGAGGAATAACATAGCTAGCTAGCAAAAATATGAGTACTCATTCAATTCGTCCTCAACAGGCACACACCTCAACACTTCAGCCAGAGAGGGAATTCAATTCATCCCACTAGACAAGCTAGTAAGGAATACAATCAATATACATGATAGCTGTGGTTTCAAATCATTTCCAATGCTTTTCAATCAATAAGTATCCATCAATATCATTCAAACAAATTTTCATAGTTTCAAACCATTTACAATGCTTTTCAAGCAATAAGTATCCATTCAAACACATTTCCACAATTTAAAACAATGATATACAAATAGTCATAATTCATTTCAATTGAAAAATTCAAAAGAAACAGTTGTTGTGCACAAACCTCTGATGACTGTCTCCTGGTCTGGACTCAGTGTTTTCTTCCCTTTCCCTGAGTCTTTACTAACTGAGAGACACAATTTGAAGTGTTTCAGTACTAAATTAAATTGTCTCTATTGATAATGTTTGATAAGTAATTCACTGAAAGCTATTATTTGCTTAATCACCTAATATACCGACCCTCGATGCGTTCTAGGTAAATTAGGTTTTAGTGTCACTAATATGTCACATTCGATAGTGTTTTAGGGTTGGTACACGTTACCAATTTCATTTCCATGTTTAGTGCATTTTATTGCAACTAGCTGGATTCCGGTATATTAGTTTGACCTAGCCGGAAGACCTAGTTCCCTCAGTTTTCGGGTTTCGGTCAAAACTACAAACTTGTAGATCTATGTCTTATTAAAATTTCAGGTCATTCTGAGTTATGTAGACCAAGTTATGGCCATTTTACTATTGCTGGTCAAATTGCACTAAAATTGGTCACTTTAGGTCACTTTAGGTCATTTTAGGTTCGGCCAGTTTTTGGACCCGAAATTGTGCAAGCTGTTTGACTTACTTATGGTAATTTCTGGGCTTTGGTGTCTTCATAAGACTTGTAGATATGGGTCTTAACTATTCATGGTTAAAATTTCAGGTCAATTGGACATGTTTTGAGTGAGTTATGGCCTAAACACTAATTGCTGCCCAATTGGTAAATTTTCAGGTCTCAATTGTACTTAATCCAGATTTGGTCATTTTTCAAGTCACCTTGCAAGCAGAATTTTGGTATGTTTCCTTCATGAAAGTTGGCACATTTTGTGCCTAGTTTCACCTTCAATTGGTCTCATACCAATTGGAGTTACACATTTAGTTTTATAGGTTAAAATGCACACTGCCATTAATTACATTGCTTAAACATCTATTCATTACACATTTACCTTGCTACAAATCCACCTCTCAACCCCATTCTGTTTTGGTACATTACCAAAACCATTTACCACTTCACATTAAAATCATTTTGGGCAGAATGCAAACATCCTCAATACACCAAATAAAACTCTAATTCATAAAGTCCAAATACAACAATATACTCACATAAACACTACTCATTATTACATACAATTTCCACAACCAATTTACATACATATTCATCAATCCTCAATATCACAATTTATCCAATATCTCCATGAATTCAAACATTCATTAAGGAGTCCCAAAGCTGCCAAAATGCTCCACAATGCCAAATTGTCCATAATTTCGTCAACTTCATTTCAAGTGCACAATCACCATATACATGTGGGATTAACTTACTAAGACATTAAATCACCCTACTCAACATGAATCCACATCAAATATATGTAAGAATACTTCATTAACATACAACCCCATGGCTGTCCAAACTGGATATATCAATAACTCCTCAAACTTGAAAATTTTCTTCACAAATCAAACACCCATAACATGTATACAAAGTTTAACAAAGTAATATTCAAAAATACAAACTTACCTATGGTTGGGACTTGCTGTCGACACCATATTTTGGCCGATCCCCAAAATCAACAAGACTTTGAAACCGATCCCCAACACTAGGTCTCCCTGGGCCAGCCAATGACATTTCCGACTTCTCTTCATTTTTCTTTACCAGATGACCATATTTCCGAACTCTCCTTAAAAGGAATTGAATCAATGCTAAGTCCTAACATTCGTTAAAGCCATGCCGATCTCTCAAATCATTTACCGATCTCTCGGGTATATCCCTGATCTCTGTTGATAAATGAAGTGAACTAGCATTAGATCTTTTCTTACCAGTTTTAGTGCCGATCTCCTTTTCGGAAGATTAAGAGCTAAGGTTTTGGGCCGGTTTAATGAGGGTTCCGATCTTAAGTTTTCAAGTTAAACTTGCTTGATGAGAAAAGGTTAGCAGCGGCATGTCATGGGCAATTATATCAGAGGAGAATAGCTAGGGCATTTGATAAAAGCGTTCGCCCACGCGAATTCCAACCCGGGGACTTAGTTCTGAAGAAAGTGCTGTCGAACCAAAACGATCCACGGGGCAAATGGTCACCAACATACGAGGGACCCTATGTGGTTAAAAGGGCATTTTCCGGAGGAGCCTTGATCTTGACCCAAATGGACGGCGAAGAGTTTCAGAGACCTGTGAATGCCGACACTGTCAAGAGGTATTATGCATAAACGAGTGAAGGATGAAAACCCGAAAGGGCGTCCAAAAAAAAAAAAAAAAAAAAAAAAAACTTGGGGTGAAAACCCGAAAGGGCATCCCAAGAACCAAAGCGGAGAAATAAGGAAGGGGGTATGAAACCAAGGATGGAGACCGATTCTGACAGGAGGCTTCAGAGAACTTGAAATAATGGCAGTTAAAAGACTTCAAAACCAACTATAAGGATTATGTGAAATCTATCCTTGTACCTTCCCTTTCAAAGTCTATCCATGTTTCTCTTGAAGCCATAATAAAGTCATACTTTATTCCTTCTGCTTTTGTTTTCCTGTTTACTCACCTTTTAATACTATCCTTTATCTTTGTTTAATGTGCTATTAATTAGTTAAATTTTTGCCATAAGATTTGAATTCGAAAATTGATAACCTCACGTACTTTATTATGAGATTTGCAGGGAATGGCCGTTAAAAAAAAAAAAAAAAAAAAAAAAAAAAAAACTAGAGGTGAAAACCCGAAAGGGCGCTTCTGGTTAAATGGACGGAAAGAAAGTGAAAACCCGCGAGGGCGCTTTCCATAGAATAAGAAGAAAATCGGGAACAGAAGAGGGGCATTTGAAGAAATGGGGTTATAGGTCAAGTCTTGCAACTTCTTTTCCGTTAATCATCGGCCTTCGGTATCTTGTTAAGTACACTTCGTCAGGGAAAGAACTTCATGTGTCAGGGTTAGACTTGCTTTGTAAGTTGATTTTAATTTCTTGCAATTCACATTTCCATCATCAACCTCTGGTTCCTTGATCTAAGTTGATTTTAATTTAAGTTTCCTGTCATCAACCTCTGGTTCCTTGATCTAAGTTGATTTTAATTTCCTGCAATTTAAATTTTCTGTCATCAACCTCTGGTTCCTTGATCTAAGTTGATTTTAATTTTCTGAAATTTACATTTCCTGCTATCAACCTCTGGTTTCTTGATCTAAGTTGATTTTAATTTAAGTTTCCTGTTATCAACCTCTGGTTCCTTGATCTAAGTTGATTTTAAATTCATGCAATTTACATTTCCTGTCATCAACCTCTGGTTCCTTGATCTAAGTTGATTTTAATTTCCTGCAATTTAAATTTTCTGTCATCAACCTCTGGTTCCTTGATCTAAGTTGATTTTAATTTCTTGCAATTCACATTTCCACCATCAACCTCTGGTTCCTTGATCTAAGTTGATTTTAATTTCCTGCAACTTACATTTCTGCTATCAACCTCTGGTTCCTTGATCTAAGTTGATTTTAATTTTCTGCAATTTACATTTCTGTCATCAACCTCTGGTTCCTTGATCTTAGTTGATTTTAATTTTCTGAAATTTACATTTCCTGCTATCAACCTCTGGTTCCTTGATCTAAGTTGATTTTAATTTCATGCAATCTACATTATCTGGTTTTAATTTCACGCAATTTACATTTCCTGCTATCAACCTCTGGTTCCTTGATCTAAGTTGATTTTAATTTAAGTTTCCTGTTATCAACCTCTGGTTCCTTGATCTAAGTTGATTTTAATTTTCTGGTACGTCAACCTCTGTTAACAATTTCTAGGTCATTAGTTCCCTAATTTCAAACACTTAACCGTCCAAAATATGAGTCTGAATCTTTACATAATTCCTACACGGAAATTTCTTTCCTTTAATAGAAATTATGTAAAGAGGGGCAGCTGTCGACACCATATTTTGGCGATCTAAAATCAACAAGACTTTGAAACCGATCCCAAAGACTAGGTCTCCTGGGCCACCAATGACATTTCCGACTTCTCTTCATTTTTCTTTACGGATGACCATATTTCCGAACTCTCCTTAAAAGGAATTGAATCAATGCTAAGTCCTAACATTCGTTAAAGCCTGCCGATCTCTCAAATCATTTACCGATCTCTGGGTATATCACGATCTCTGTTGATAAATGAAGTGAACTAGCATTAGATCTTTTCTTACGGTTTAGTGCCGTTCTCCTTTTCAGAATATTAAGAGCTAAGGTTTTGGGTCGGTTTAATGAGGGTTCCGATCTTAAGTTTTCAAGTTAAATTTTCAATTTTAATCAAGTCCTGTTCAGCATTTCTTACCCACCGATCTAATGTTTATTGTGCTTTCCGATCTCTTATACTTAGATTAATAATTGCATTTTTGTCTTGCTGTGCTCATACAATCAAATACTCAGACAAACAATGGTTTAAAATTTTCCGATCACAACCCTTCATTGAACAAAGAGGCATTCTATTTCATTTTATAATTTGTACAAGTTATTGGTGGGGATCACCCCACTGATTTACATTCTGCTCACTCTCTCTCTCACCTTCGGCTTCCTCCCCACTGTCCTCATCGTCGCCCTCAGGAGCCAGGTCGGCCATCCAGGAGAAGTCCTCTTGAGTAGCGCTCGAGTTCGGCCAAGAGGTCCTTGTGAGCATTCACATAGGCTCGGCTATCCTGTCACTATCTCTTCATCCTTCTCTTTAAGCTCCTCATCCTTCGCCTTAAGCTACTCGTCTTTCTCCTTAAGCTCCTCGATGAGTTGGGCGACTGGCAGCTCGTTGGCGTGAAGCGCTGGACTTCCCAAGAGCACGGTCCCTCTCGGCCAAAATCGATTCTGTTCGCCACTGTCTTCATGGAACTTTGCCCGTCCCTCGACTTGAGATATATAATCCCGGCGGATGAGAGTTGGGATCGGAGGAAGCCAATTCTGATTTTTCTTCCCGATCTCCTTACCTGCAGCTGGACCTTTTCCCAAACCATGGTCCGATTCACGGGCACTCCACATTCGACTCATGGAGTGAGTCAAGATGTCATCAAGGCTGCTCGAGGATAGCTGTCCGATCCTCCGAAGAAAGATGGAAGACCCCAAGACTTGGGCAAACCGGGTTCTCCTGCAGTCCGTTATTCTTCAAAGACTCCATTAACCAGGCGCCACGAGAGGAGGTCCTCCCGGAAGATTGAGAAGGCCCCCTTTCCGTGCTTGGGACAAGCTGAAAGAGTCGGAGGTCGCTCTTCCGTTCTAGGAGGAGATCGGACGACGAGGTCGGCGGACCCAAGGTTGAGGTGGGTCTCTTTGTATCTCCCTGTGCTCATGGCCGGGTGTTTGAAGTCGTTCAACGCTTCATCTCCTTTATCTTAGGAGATCTCTCTTTCCTTCTTCCGCTTCCTAAAACCCTCACCACCCGCCATACCTGCACAAAGAAAAGGTTAGTGAGATCGCTAAGGTCGTGAGAACCGAGATATAGAAAATACCAATGCCGAGGTCAGAGAGCGGAAGTTCGTGGTCTTGGCCAGTGAGCAATTGAATAGTCCAATGGTGCAGCTCGCGATCACCGCATCCAAACAAGAATACTTTTGAGTGGCGGCCTGACTCTTCAGATCCATCACTATTAAACTTTCCTCCTGACTCAGGGTAATGTGCCTCGAAAGCAAGGGCCCCTGGTACCACCAGCTACGAGGGAAGTCCTCAAAGCAGCTCGGATCTTTGCTCCTCAGAATGAAGAAACGGTTCTTCCAATTCTTAAGGGATGAGGGCAAATCGGAAAAGAGCCCGCAATTAGGCTTCGCCTGAAAGAACCAGTGTTCGTCATCCTTTTGGTGAGTTAGTCTGTGCAGCTCGGCGAACACCTTAGCCGTAGGACTGATTCCCTTAGCACGGCATAGACCTCGGAAGGCTACCAAGATCCGCCACGAGTTGGGGTGAATTTGAACAATGCATGCTCGGTGAAGTTTTAAGACCTCCTTGTAGAAATCGTCTAGAGGGAACCTCAGACCGGCCTTTAACTGTTCCTCGTACACCATAACCATGTCATTCTCTTCAAAGGAGTGATCGACACGAAGATCGCCGTGGCACTTGATTAGCTCGTACGAATCAGGCCGAATATTATATTCTTGGCTGAACGATTGCAGATCGGATTCTCGAAGAACCGACGGTAGCTCGTCTATAGGGAGAGTCTCTCTCCCTGAAGAAGGTGCGAGCCTCGATGGTATGACCCGCCCCCGAGTTGGAGCGGAGGCCCTGGGAGGTTCTTGTTGAACGCTTGGCCCGACTGCCTCTTCTTCATCAGACGATGACCACGAGAACTGAATCGAAGGAGGGCTCGCCGCTCTCTGACCTTCGGCACCGTTCATTTTCAAAAGAAACAAAGAATTTAAATTAAAAAGAGGATCAAAGCCCTTACCGGAGTCTGATCGGCGTCGGAAGAACTTGAGAAAACGAGAGAACTTCGAAGTTGTGAGCAGGGGATTGAAAATGGAATGAGAGAACAACTGGCTAACCCTCCCACCCCTATTTATACTAGTCCGAGCATTTAATGCTCGCGAGGTTCTAGGCAGCGCATCGATTGGTGGAACTCGACAGCTGTTCTGAACTTCTCTCAAATATCCGAATGTTCAGGGATGGGTTAATTGGAGATCGGCATAATAAGTTAAATATTTTGAATAAAGGATCAGTTAAGTATCATTCAGGTAAAGAACCAGATCGGATAACCACATTAGAGATCGGAAAAATAGTCAATGAGATGATAACCGATAAAATAAAGTCTTTATTTTCAAAAGATCGGATTACATCATTTGGGCGATCTCTAGGGATCGGATTACACTAACATTGGATCACATCATTTCTGTGATCTCTAGAGATCGGATTGCATTGAAAATAAAATACATCATTTGGGCGATCTCTAGGGATCGGACTACAATAAAGGTCTAACTACATCATTTGGGCGATCTCTAGAGATCTGATTACATTTTAGGATTACATCATTTGGGCGATCTCTAGAGACCGGTGGAACATCCTATCTAAAAGGCCTATGTCAAAGCCTAGTCTTGTGGCTGAATCAAAAGATGTGTTTGACCAGAGACCATTTGTTGGCATCGGATAGATGTGCAGCTCAGATGGGGTGACTATGACTCCCATGAAGATGAGAGACATCGTCACCGATGTTACCACCCGAAACCGACCCGCTGTCGGAACACCCAATGTGGAGGAAAACCGCTGTCGGAACACTCAATGTGATGAGAAACCGAATGAACTCAGTTGAGCGACTCGAGATCGCTACAACCAAGGTCCGTCTGAATCGGTCAAATCCAGTCCTCTCACCATCGTCAGTTAAGGTCATTCGATCACCGGGATCGTAAATTTTCAGTCGGTGAGTAAAGAAGTCCATCGGAAAAAGATCAAAGCCACAGTTATAGCCAGAACTTCCACCGGAGCAGCTAGAACAGGGAAAGTAAGAAAGGAAGAGAGGAAAATCAGATGAAGGAAATGTCTCCGTCGATGTGGGTATATATAGGGAAAATGAGCATTTATTCTCGAGCGAAACGGCGAGCAACGCTTGGGAATCGAGGACAATTAATACTTTGACCGACCGGACTGAAGAAGGGAAAAGATCGGAATAATAGATCGGAAGGTGGGAGACCAGCATGAAAGGTCGGAAAGAACATGTGAAGGAGATCGAGAAGAGGAGGATCGGTAGGCAAAAGAATAAGACAAATTCCAATAACCGTCGTCGAATCGGAGCCGAGGTAGTTAAGGCGTTGCGAGATCTCCACCGCACGCCTAAGAATCGCCCGCGCACTTGCGATAGGTGCGGTATGTCATGTGATCCTGTACATCCCAATCTCCACCGTTGATCCCACTTGTAAGGACAAACCGGAACCCTTAGATCAAGAGAGAAGACGACAATACCGGCGTCTTTCGCTCTTAGCCCTGGATCGTTCGGCAAGGAAATTTGGGACCGTCAGATGGAAAGAAGAAAAGGACAAATATTATGAAGAGTGATCTCAACCATTCATTTTGATTCTCTTTAATTCCTGAACCTCCGATCATGTCCTTCGAAATCTCGACCCTCCATCTCCCTCAAATAAATCCTGACCCTTCACGAAGAGCACCCGATTCCTATAAATACCTGCATAAAAACTGTTCAAGGGACGGGCAAGAAAAATAGACAAGAGGCTGTTATTATAGCAGAGGAACTCTGAAATTTCATTTAGTTTACTACTCTGCTACTTAGAAGTGTCAATCAAAAAGACTTTTGAAACAAGTTTTCTGAAGTGTTTTTCTTGAAAAGATTCTGAATACTGGAACTCTACATTTCCAGTTTGTTCATTATCTGGTCACACTCTCACTTTCTGCCTTTTATCATTTCTGTCCAAGCTCAACTTCATTCCATTCGGTTCTTTTCATCTTGATCTGATCACATTTTAGCTAATCACCCTCCAGTTCACGAGGAACACCACCCCTCAGGCCAATCAATCCTTGCCTTATCACTATTTAGCATCCCATAGTTATTTTAGTAGCTTTGGCTCCTCACAGGTAAGAGCTCATACTACTGTTTTATTAAGTGCTTACATTTACTTTCTGCATTTTCTTTGTTCTTCTCACATCTGTGACTTTCTACTTTTGCACAAACGATCCCCAAAGAATGTTACTGTAAGAGCTCATATCACTGTTCTATCGAGTGTCTACATTTACTTTCTGCATTTTCTTTGTTCTTCTCACATCTGTGACTTTCTACGTTTGCACAAACGATCCCCAAAGAATGACACTCTCAAATCATCTATTTAGTGATCAGTTCATTTTTATTAATCTTCATCCTTTTTGAAAGTAAGTTTTCTAACTCCTAGTAGTATGTAAGTGGTTGGGTAAACGTAGGTAACTGCAACTTAGGGGTCTCTTTTTAAAAGAGAGAACATGAATAACACGTCAGGAAGATAGCCAAACTATTAGGCTGACGTAAACAGCAATTCGGCAAGATGTCATAAAGCGAAATAGAACCAAAGTAAACATAACAGAATAGATCGGATGTTAATAGATATTGGTAAAATGACTACATGAAAAGGTCAGTGAATCAAGTCTAGTGTTCCCCGTTCAGCCACAGGGTATCCAGAAACCTTATCCCCAGCATTTTTGAATGCCAGAATTCTTAGTTTTAGGTTCTTAGGACCCGTAGCTGTGGTTAAATTTTTAAAGGTCGGAAAAGTCTTTGTCCGAGTCCCGTCAAAATAGAAGAGGTCGGAAGAGTCCTTATCCTATCCTTGCCTAAAAGTTTTAAATAACTCTAAAAGAGATCGGAGGAGGGTTCTTATCCGGTCTCCCTTCAAAATTTTAATAAACATTAAATAGGGATCGGAGGAGAGTTCTTATCCGGTCTCAACTCAAAACATTAATAAATAACTCTAAAAGAGATCGGAGGAGGGTTCTTATCCGGTCTCCCTTCAAAATTTTAATAAATATTAAATAGGGATCGGAGGAGAGTTCTTATCCGGTCTCAACTCAAAACATTAATAAATAACTCTAAAAGAGATCGGAGGAGGGTTCTTATCCGGTTTCCCCTCAAAATTTTAATAAATAACTTAAAAGAGATCGGAGGAGAGTTCTTATCCGATTCTCACACCCGTTCACTGAGGTTGTCTCATTTACTTATGTATCTGGGTAATCCAAATTTAGTGAAAAATCAAATATTCCTTCTACCAAAAGGATTAACATTGCCGCCTAAGCCCTCCTAACTAATTTATAAAGGACGCATAATTAAATCTACTTACCCTTATTAAGGGACGAGGTGGGGTGCCTAACACCTTCCCCACCCGTTTACGGACCCCGAATTTAGAATCTCTGTTTTGAAGTGGTTTCATTTTTAATTTAACTTCTCAAATGGTTTTCTTTAGTTTCCCTCAAAACTAAGGTGGCGACTCCTCACTTTTTCCCACTTCGGTGAGTGATCGTCCAGGCGACCGCAAAATCCCATTGCGACAGCTTGGCGACTCCACTAGGGATACCCGACTTAACCCCGGTCTAGTGGTCCAAAATTAGATTTAATTTTTGTCCGATCAAATTATAGTTAGATGGGCTCACTCGGCGATGTCTTATATGTTAATTATTATTGCTGCTAACTATTTTGTTTTGCCTGTTCTATCTCTCACAGTGCTCTTCATTTCAAAAAGGAAGAAAAAGGGAAAAAATGGGAAAATAAAATCCCCCTGAATTGGGAAGAGGTAAAGATTTCCCTTCACACACTGAACACTCACGCAATGTCCTCACACACTATGGTCCTAACCCGGGCTTTCTTACCCTTTTAGGAAAGTAGGAGGGGGTCATGTAGCGGTGCCCGTGGGTTTTACCCTGTTAGTATCCGTGAAGGCTTCTGCTCAAATGGAAACTCGTTCTATCCACTGTGATACTCGTGGAATTTTCCCGATAACATCATGGGGGTAGAATGGGGCTCTCTTGTTCTGAGGGGCAATTTGGGAACCTGTGGCTTTTAGAAAATTAGTTCCTGAGCTAAACTATTACAATAGTTAAAAGCCGTAGTAAACTACCTCATAAGATAGAACTATCCAAGTAGGTAGCGCTCACCCGGTGTTAGGAGTCTCCCTACTATAGGACAAAAGGGGCATACTTACTCTTACCCTATGCTGCTTTAATTTCCTTTTGTTCATTTCTTTTGAGGGTAATCTTGAATCCTACTAGAACACCTACACATTTTCCTACTTTGATAAATGTGTACGTGTCACCTACAACAGTATGATTCAAAATTACCCTAATTTGTCTTACTAACGAATTTTCTCACAGGCATTACCAAACCAAGAGTCTGTCAAAGGATAGGCATCATTTTTTATCATGGCATCCTCGAGTCAGTAGGCAGAAAAGGTTCAGAATGTTAAACTTTGGTCCGAATCAGCTCATAGTCCGGTACCCTCGCAAAATGATGCTTCCGAGGCACCTGCTAGCTCGCTACCTTCGCTAGATCTGAATAAAATAGAGGTCAGAATGAACAGCCTAGAGGGTCTGTCTAACGGATGGAGGTCGCTTCCCGATCAGGCCAAGGCACGTTTTGAAGAGAAGTACGGGAGGATTGCAACCTTAATGCAAGTCAAGGTCCAAATCCCGGCATTAAAAGCCATGTTGTCGGTTTGGAATCCTAAGTACGGGGTATTCTCTTTCAATGACATTGATACGGTCCCCACTATGGAAGAATATCGGCATTCTTTGGGGATCCCATACTCATTGCAGAACCGGATCTACTTACACCTCGAGCATAGGCAAACCTGGAAACGGTTGGCACATATGTTGGGTTCTCCCCCAGAGGAAGTAAAGTCCAAAGAAACTGCCAAGGGAAAAACACATGGTTGGTATTGGACATATCTCCAGAAATGTTTAGATCAATGCCTCTAAGAGAAACAGTGGGACCGGGCTTCAGTAGCTCTCGCTTTGGGAATCTACGGTGCGATTACATTCGGGACCATTGGGAATCATAACTTGCAACGCGGTGGAAGTGTTACGGGCGGTGGAAAGGCAGATTAATCCAATACCGCAATCCTTGCGGAGACTTTATTAACCCTTACCTACTGCAGACAACAGGGCAGAGGATCCCTTAAGTGTTATTCTCAACTGTTATACCTCTGGACTATCAGTCACATGTGTCCTGTGGAGACAAAAGGATTGACTTCGTACCTTGACCAGCCTCCCATTGAGAAGATGATCCGGTTAGTGATCAGCCCGAAAAATGAAAAACAGTGGTGGGAACGGATTTTGAGTTTCAATAGCCATGATTACTGTTAGAGGAAGCTGTGGACGTCAAGCCAACCCGTTTTGATCGGTACAGGGGGTATTCAGTCGGTTTCCCTGATCGGAGTAACCGGATACACAAGTTACACTCCGGCATTGGTAATGAGGCGATTCGGCTCAACACGATGCGTGATCAACATTGAAGAATACCACCAAGGTCGCTTCTACCACGAGCTCAAAGGAGAAGAAGGGTTGAAAAAGGCTCGCGAATCTTGGGAAAACGTCACTCTGATGGAGAAATCTCCTAAGGGCCCAAGCACCTCGGGCGATTATCTTAAATGGAGAGCTGACAGGGACCGAGAACATTCAACTGTGAAATTCGAAGACAGTAACCCGCTCCGAGATGTCCTATTAGAAGAAACGAATGGCCATCTGGATGACTCACTACGAGGCTAATCTGAGAACTCACAGCTGCGGGAACAAATAAAGCAGTGAAGGACCAACAGAAACTTAAAAGGAGAGTAAGAAGACTTAAGGAAGAGGTAAGGGCCGAAAGGATGGGGTTCGAGGAGCAAGAGGTGCAGTGGGAAAGGAGAGAGACTCTCTCAAGCCGAGGTAAAAGAAGCGAAAGTCTGAGAATAGCAAGTTTCAGGAAAAGATGAAATACCTATAGGTACTAGCAGATGAATATAAGCATGAAATTATGTATAAGTATCTCGAATTTAAAGAACAATCACTACTCATCATCTATATTTATAAAGAGTGTGCTAAATAATGGTTAGTGAAAGAAAAACAAGCTGCTCTCTATCAAGGTGAAAGAAAATGTTGACCAGTGGAGAGAACAATATACAGTGGAAAAGCGAGAACTATTACAGAATCCGAGTATGCTCAAAGCATTCGACCCCGCCAAGCAAGAAGAAAGGTTATATGAGTATCTCAGAAAATGTCATCTTATTATAAAGAACCTTCCAGAGCCTAGGCCAATGTAAAAGATACGATGTACAAATTACTCAGTTAATGAAGTGATTTTTGGACCATTGTTTAGCAAAATTTGTGAATGAATAGTATGACTCCCGTAGGAACTTCCTCGCTAGGGTTATGTGAAAAATTGAAATCGCCATATGAGCAGGTATCATAAATGCGCATTCAATCCCGTCATTCACAGTCAGACTATCGAACGATGCCATGATAAAGCTGAGGCGATTATCCTTTTTACAGATTTCAACCTGGCTCTCAAATGCCACTGTATCCTTCGTCCAGACTAGGACTTTTAGTTTCTTTGCAAAATTCGAAGTTTATTTAAAATTTTCTTTTTTTTACTCCTTACAGGAAATCAATATTGCTTCTAACAACGCAAGTCTGACCAAGCACACGGTTCCACCCCAGCGAGGGTACTTAACCAGATCTCGAACAAGAAAACTAATGGAAGACCGGGAACAAGTCTGAGAACACTGCAAGGGCAAGTGTGCGAACTAAAAGACCGAGTTTGAGAACTTATGAAGATGATGAGGAGATGTCCCAAAATAGGCCCACTTGGACCCTAACCTACCATTACCTCCCCACCTCCTACAACGGTTGATTCTCACTACGCTTCAACCTCCTTCACTTTCCGACCATCAATCCGGACCGGCCGTCACTTGTCAATCCGGTGACCATAAATAATGACCTACCTTTTTCCTATTACCCGGCTATCTCAAATGTCGAACCTCACCCTTCAATCCCGATCCCTCCAGTTTACTCCACCCCTCAGCTCCCAGTTGGAGAAGCGCATCATACGGTGGAAGGAGAACATAGGGCGAAAGAAAACGAGAAACTATCTGCTCTAGAAGAAAAGGCGAGGGCAATAGAGGTTTGAACATGTATGGTTCGATCGATGTGTCATCACCGAGATTGGTGCGGATGTGGTGGTACCACCCAAATTCAAGGTTCGGATTTCGACAAGTACACGGAACTTCAGATCCTCGCATCCACTTGGCAACCTACATTGCCAAAATGTCCGCTTTACAGAAGACGATAGACTTCTCATTCACTTCTTTCACGAGAGCCTCTCCGGAGCAGCTCTGAGATGGTGTATATAATTGGACAGGAGCAAGCTGCACTCCTGGAAGGATTTAGCCGATACCTTTCTAAAGCAGTACAAATTCAATTGTGATGCGGCACCCACAAGGAGGGACCTCCAGAACAGTGCAGAAAAGGCGGGAAGGTTTCAAGCGGTATGCCCAACGATGGAGGAGAAGGCTGCGAAGTATATCCTCCTGATCGACAATGAACTCTGCTCCCTATTCATCGAAACATTGAAGGCTCCCTACTTCAACTTTGATGATTGGAAATACCTCCAACGACTTCTCGGATATCATCCAAGTGGTGAGAGAATTGAAGCTAATCTGAGAATAGGAAGACTACAGGAGTTGGCTGAGAACCCTGTAAAGAAGACTGCCAGCTTTGGCAAGAAGAAGGAGGGTGATGTACACTCTATCACCCGTCAGAATAATTACCCCCAACTTCCCCAAAATAACTACCGGCCATATCCTCCCTCTCATGGCCAAACCATATAAACATTCCACCTTCTTTCCTAATTATCCACAACCACGCCCACAATACGCCCCACCCACAAATTTCCAACCAAGACCACCTCCTCCTCGGCTCAACCAAGACCACCACAAAACAACCCGAGACCTCCAAGGAACCCCGATCCACCTCTTCCCTCCCTCTCGGTGAAATATATCGATACCTTGTCGGTATAAACCAAATTATACCAGTCCCTTGGACCCAATCCACCGCCATATCCAAGGTGGTATGATGCCACTGCCCCGTTGTGAGTATCATGGAGGAGACAAGGGGCACTCTACCGTGACTGCGGGGGGCACTCAGAGGAAGAGTGCACGCTTTTCCGAAACGGGTGGTTGAAGATTGAGGGAAATGGTTCCCTCCCAATGTTACCTCAAACCCCTTTGCCTAACCACAATGCGGGCGTGGTGTAAATATGATAGAGTCTAGGGGAGAAGGATCAACACCAGAAGTGGATAAGCTGGTTCCATACTTCGAGGAGATTTTTACTGTAGCAACGAGGGAAGGCTACCTTTGCCCTCAGGTAGCGGGATTCGAAAAGAGTACGAGGTGTCCTTACCATGGAGAGGCGGTGACCATGAGTGCGAGATTGTGAGGGTTCAGGCAAGAAGTCCGGAACTTATTGTCTCTCAAGGTTCTGAGATGCCAGACAAGGCTGAAGACGGAAAAAGGAGTGAACACCACTGGATACAGCCAGAACGCTTCTACCTCCAAACCCAGAATCACCTTCTCACCCCCGGTAGCCTCACCGCGCCGTGCTTGATTATCGAACTCCACCTCGGCTCCCCATCACCAATACTCACTTGTCCCTTGGAATTATAACTTCCAAGTTTTCACTCAGGGAGCGTTAAGCAGTACATCCGCTCCTAGTCTTGCCTCACCTCCGGCACCACCAAAACCATGTTTCGCTCCTCACGAGCACTTCAGAATGACTTATGCTGGACCTGCTAGCAACATTACTCCCCAAACCAGTTCTCGGCCCGTTATTGCAACAAAATCCTCTCCACCTGAGCAAGAAGTCGAGTTTATAACTCGAAGTGGGAGGTGTTACGGGAACGAAGAAAGAGAGAAGAGAAAAGGGAAAGTAAAAATGGGAGAGTCATCCAGAAACACGGAAGAGGAGGTTGAGAAAGCAGGGGAAGCAGAGCCTATTGAGCACAAGGAAGATGAAGAACTGCTGCTCCAAATAATGAAACAGAGCGAGTATGATGTGGTGGAGCAGTTGAGAAAAACACCCGCCCGGATTTCACTGTTATCACTGATCCTGAGCTCGGAAGTGCACCGACAAGCCTTACAAAGAATCCTGGATCAAGCCTTTGTGAACCCCGACATTACTCCGGGGCAATTTGAGAAGATAGTAGAACAAATCCAGGCATCCAGCTTTGTAGCCTTTTCTGAAGAGGAGGTAGACCCCGCAGGCTTAGGGCACAATAAAGCTCTGCATGTAACTGTGAAATGCAAGGGTTGTATAGTGGCCAAAGTTCTCATCGATAACGGATCGGCCCTTAATGTACTGCCTAGCGCAACCTTAGCCAGGCTGCCGGTCTACCAATCATATATACGTCAGAGTGCTATGGTGGTAAGAGCCTTTGACGGTACCAGGAGAGAGGTGCTGGGAGACATTGACTTGCCAATCCAAGTCGGTGCATGTACTTTCAATGTCACGTTCCAGGTCATGAACATTGAGCCGGCTTACACTATGCTGTTGGGAAGGCCGTGGATCCATTCTGCGAATGCTGTTCCTTCGACTTTGCACCAGAAGATCAAATACATTAAGGACGGCAAAATCATCACTGTGAGGGGCGAAGAGGCCATACTGGTCACCAAGCCGCAATCACTTCCCTATGTGGAAGCGGCCGAGGAATCGTTGGAGAGTTCTTTCCAGGCCCTTGAACTGCAAGATACCGGGAAGGAGGGGGCTATGGCTATGGTAGCCAAAGTGCTGTCAAAGAACGGGTATGAAGAGGGTAAAGGCCTAGGCGCCACATTACAAGGGATCGTGGAACCCATACCGGCTATTCAGAAGGTGGGCCGTAGTGGTTTGGGATATGAGGAGGATGCCCTCGTGGATGGGCGATTCTGGATGAGGAAAATACTTCGGGATCAGAGGTTTGACCAGAAGATGGGAAAAATGAAAATAGTCCCGAGGATCACGGAGATCTTCACCAAACCGGTCATTCAACATCCGGCAAATACAGAAGAATCACCCGATGATCCATCCATCGATGTCATCCAACTGGACTCCTTGTATGAGGCCCTAGTCTACTTGATGAGTTGAGGCGGGAGGTGAACAAGCTGGACAACGGAGGATATCCACGTACTCAATCTCGAGTAAAGTACCTGCAGTTATCTACACTTGATCACTTTGTCCATGGTGACAAGTGTAATACTGTAAATGGACCTTTTCTTATGGCATTAATATTATTAATGAATTGATAGCGCATTTTTAAATCCAACACTCTCTTTCTTTCCTTTTTAAATTCCATCCTTATAACATGTTCTATTCTTTATTCATTTAGGACCATTCATCAATTAACACCTAATAATCCAATAGACTCAGAAATCCCTCAGTTAATTTTGAAATCCCCATAGCGCCATTACTTCAAGTGATTACGAGGAAGACCTCACGAAGAAGACGATGAAAAGATGAACCCTCCTTCATGCCTTGTGAAAATGAAAGCGCACAATAAACTTAGGCACGGAGGAAGTAAAAGGAACTTAAGGTAGTGGAGAGTAAGGAAATTGGGAGATATGATGCATGCAGCAAGGAATTCCTCGGCGTGTTTTCTGGAGCTATGAGTATATGGTGGGCTTGGACACTCAGAGAGTAACGCACAAAATTCCCTTAATCCGGGAACAATTCGGTGAAGCGAAACTAAGGAGAATGAATCGATACCTTTGCTCAAGGTTCGGGATGAAGTCAAGAAACAGTATGACGCCGGATTCTTGGAAGTGGTCAAATATCCCCAATGGGTGGCTAACGTCATTCCGGTAATGAAGAAGGACGGGAGAGTCAGAGTGTGCGTTGACTACAGGGACCTTAATAAAGCTAGCTTGAAAGACGATTTCCCTCTCCCCCACATTGATGTGTTAGTTGACAATGCTGCGGGATTGGGCAGGTGTTCGTGTATTGATGGGGCATCAGGGTACAATCAGATCCCAATGGACGAAGAAGACAAGGATAAAACTGCTTTCATCACTCAATGGGGAGTATTCTGCTATCGGGTCATGCCCTTCGGGTTGAAAAATGCAGGGGCTACTTACCAGCGCGCAATGGTCACATTATTCCATGACATGATGCATAAAGAAGTGGAGGTGTACGTGGATGATATGATCATTAAATCCAGGGGAGAAGAGAGCCACGTTCAGGTGATGAGGAGGGTATTCGAAAGGCTCAGGAAATACCACTTGAAGCTGAACCCTGCTAAATGCATATTCGGAGCTAAATCGGGAAAGTTGTTGGGATTCATAGTAAGCGAGAAAGGGATAGAAGTAGATCCAGACAAGGTTCGAGCTATTCAAGAAATGCCATCCCCAAAAACAGAAAGGGAGGTGCGATTTTAGGAAAGCTGAACTACATTTCAAGGTTTATTTCTAATCTTACTGCCAAAGCTGAGCCTATTTTCAGATTACTCCGGAAAAACAACTCTACTCAATGGGATTCAGTTTGTCAAGAGGCTTTTGAGAAAATCAAGCAGTATCTGTCAAATCCACCAGTATTGGTTCCACCTGTGGCAGGCAGGCCTTTGATACTGTACATGGCAGTCCAGCAGAATTCAATGGGATGTGTTTTGGGACAACATGATGATACCGGCCGAAGAGAGAGGGCCATTTATTACCTAAGCAAGAAGTTCAACGATTGTGAGTCAAGGTATTCTTCCTTAGAAAAGACTTGCTGCGCGTTAGCCTGGACAGCAAATCGCCTCAAGCACTACATGTTGAATCACAAGACATGGCTCATCTCCAGGATGGATCCTATTAGATATGTATTCGAGAGCCCATTCGTGCCAGGAAGGATAGCCAAGTGGCAGGTTATACTCTCCCAGTACGACATAGTCTACATGACCCGGAAAGCGGTGAAAGGCAGCGTAATTGCTGACCTCCTAGCAGAAAATCCTATCCAGGATTACGAAGCTCTGGATTTTGAGTTCCCTGATGAGTATATTAATGATGTAGACTGCGAAGAGGAGGGGCCCGCCGACGTATGGGAAATGTATTTTGATGGAGCAGTCAATTTATCCGGAAACGGAATCGGAGCTGTACTGGTATCCCCGGACGGAAAACACTTCCCGATAGCTGTCAAGTTGAGGTTTTAATGTACCAACAATTTCGCAGAGTATGAAGCTTGTGTGATGGGTCTACAAGCTATCGAAATGAAAATCGAGAAAGTTGGAGGTGTCACGGAGACTCGGCTCACGATAATTTATCAAGTCAAGGGAGAATGGCAAACTAAGGATCCCAAGTTGATCCCATATCAGAAGTACTTACTGGAGCTGATCAAGGAATTCGAAGAAATCTCTTTCACTCATCTTAGCAGGGACAAGAATCAATTTGCTGATGCTTTAGCTACTCTAGCCGTTATGGCCCAAATGGAAGAAGGGCAGACAACTCAAGCATTGAGGGTTAAAGCAAGGGATGAACCAGCCTACTGCTTCACGATTGAAGAAGAACCCGATGGAAAGCCTTGGTATCATGACATCCTGGTCTACTGTAGAACCAGAGAATTCCCCTCAGGGGCAACCAAAAATGAAAAGAAGATGATTCGGAGATTAGCATTGGGATACTTCCCCAGTGGAGAAACCCTATACAAGAGGAGCTCCAACGGCGAATTACTGAGATGCGTGGATGCAAAAGAAGCAAAGAGAATCCTCTTTGAGACACATGAGGGAAATTGTGCGACCCATGCCAATGGACACATGATGGCTAAGCAAATCATGCGACGTGGGTATTTTGGACCACAATGGAGAGGGATAGCATCGAGTATTTTCGGAAGTGCCATAAGTGTCAGATCTATGCCGATCCGATAAACGTCCCACCTCATAAACTGTTCAACCTCGTCTCACCATGGCCTTTCGCAATGTGGGGCATCGATGTGATCGGTCCTATCAATCCTAAGGCATCCAATGGGCACAGATTCATCCTAGTGGCCATCGACTATTTCTCCAAATGGGTTGAAGCAACGTCGTATGCTCACATCATGCAGAACACGTTCCTCAAATTCTTCAAAAGCAACATCATCTGCCGGCATGGTCTCCCGAATGAAATTGTCACTGATAATGCCAAGAACTTGAATGGTCCGAAGATTCAGGAATTATGTGATCAATACAAAATCCGGCATCTCAATTCCTCCCCGTACCGTCCCCAGATGAATGGAGCAGTGGAAGCTGCAAACAAAAATTTAAAGAGGATAATCCGGAAAATGACGGTCACATATAGGGATTGGCATGATATGCTCCCTTACGCTCTTCACGCATACCGGACTTCCGTGAGGACTTCAACCGGGGCAACTCCATACTCGCTGGTCTATGGTATGGAGGCGATGTGCCATTGAAGTTGAAATCCCTTCCCTAAGAATCCTGAAGGAGTCAGGAATTGATGAGTCAGAATGGATTCAGTCAAGGTTGGATCAGTTAAACTTGCTTGATGAGAAAAGGTTAGCAGCGGCATGTCATGGGCAATTATATCAGAGGAGAATAGCTAGGGCATTTGATAAAAGCGTTCGCCCACGCGAATTCCAACCCGGGGACTTAGTTCTGAAGAAAGTCTTTGTCGAACCAAAAGCGATCCACGGGGCAAATGGTCACCAACATATGAGGACCCTATGTGGTTAAAGGGCATTTTCCGGAGGAGCCTTGATCTTGACCCAAATGGACGAAGAGTTTGAGAGACTGTAAATGCCGACCTTTGTCAAGAGGTATTATGCATAAGCAGTGAAGGATGAAAACCAGAAAGGCGTCAAAAAAAAAAAAAAAAAAAAAAAACTTGGGGTGAAAACCGAAAGGGCATCCCAAGAACCAAAGCGGAGAAATAAGGAAGAGGGTATGAAACCAAGGATGGAGACCGTTACGACAGGAGGCTTCAGAGAACTTGAAATAATGGCAGTTAAAAGACTTCAAAACCAACTATAAGGATTATGTGAAATCTATCCTTGTACCTTCCCTTTCAAAGTCTATCCATGTTTCTCTTGAAGCCATAATAAAGTCATACTTTATTCCTTCTGCTTTTGTTTTCCTGTTTACTCACCTTTTAATACTATCCTTTATCTTTGTTTAATGTGCTATTAATTAGTTAAATTTTTGCCATAAGATTTGAATTCGAAAATTGATAACCTCACGTACTTTATTATGAGATTTGCAGGGACTGGCCGTTAAAAAAAAAAAAAAAAAAACTAGAGGTGAAAACCGAAAGGCGCTTAGTTAAATGGACGAAAAGAAAGTGAAAACCCGCGAGGGCGCTTTCCATAGAATAAGAAGAAAATCGGGAACAGAAGAGGGGCATTTGAAGAAATGGGGTTATAGGTCAAGTCTTGCAACTTCTTTTCCGTTAATCATCGGCCTTCGGTATCTTGTTAAGTACACTTCGTCAGGGAAAGAACTTCATGTGTCAGGGTTAGACTTGCTTTGTAAGTTGATTTTAATTTCTTGCAATTCACATTTCCATTATCAACCTCTGGTTCCTTGATCTAAGTTGATTTTAATTTAAGTTTCCTGTCATCAACCTCTGGTTCCTTGATCTAAGTTGATTTTAATTTCCTGCAATTTAAATTTTCTGTCATCAACCTCTGGTTCCTTGATCTAAGTTGATTTTAATTTTCTGAAATTTACATTTCCTGCTATCAACCTCTGGTTTCTTGATCTAAGTTGATTTTAATTTAAGTTTCCTGTTATCAACCTCTGGTTCCTTGATCTAAGTTGATTTTAAATTCATGCAATTTACATTTCCTGTCATCAACCTCTGGTTCCTTGATCTAAGTTGATTTTAATTTCCTGCAATTTAAATTTTCTGTCATCAACCTCTGGTTCCTTGATCTAAGTTGATTTTAATTTCTTGCAATTCACATTTCCACCATCAACCTCTGGTTCCTTGATCTAAGTTGATTTTAATTTCCTGCAACTTACATTTCTGCTATCAACCTCTGGTTCCTTGATCTAAGTTGATTTTAATTTTCTGCAATTTACATTTCTGTCATCAACCTCTGGTTCCTTGATCTAAGTTGATTTTAATTTTCTGAAATTTACATTTCCTGCTATCAACCTCTGGTTCCTTGATCTAAGTTGATTTTAATTTCATGCAATCTACATTATCTGGTTTTAATTTCACGCAATTTACATTTCCTGCTATCAACCTCTGGTTCCTTGATCTAAGTTGATTTTAATTTAAGTTTCCTGTTATCAACCTCTGGTTCCTTGATCTAAGTTGATTTTAATTTTCTGGTACGTCAACCTCTGTTAACAATTTCTAGGTCATTAGTTCCCTAATTTCAAACACTTAACCGTCCAAAATATGAGTCTGAATCTTTACATAATTCCTACACGGAAATTTCTTTCCTTTAATAGAAATTATGTAAAGAGGGGCAGCTGTCGACACCATATTTTGGCCGATCCCCAAAATCAACAAGACTTTGAAACCGATCCCGACTAGGTCTCCTGGGCGACCAATGACATTTCCGACTTCTCTTCATTTTCTTTACGGATGACCATATTTCCGAACTCTCCTTAAAAGGAATTGAATCAATGCTAAGTCCTAACATTCGTTAAAGCCCTGCCGATCTCTCAAATCATTTACCGATCTCTCGGGTATATCCCTGATCTCTGTTGATAAATGAAGTGAACTAGCATTAGATCTTTTCTTACCAGTTTTAGTGCCGATCTCCTTTTCGGAAGATTAAGAGCTAAGGTTTTGGGTCGGTTTAATGAGGGTTCCGATCTTAAGTTTTCAAGTTAAATTTTCAATTTTAATCAAGTCCCGTTCAGCATTTCTTCCCCACCGATCTAATGTTTATTGTGCTTTCCGATCTCTTATACTTAGATTAATAATTGCATTTTTGTCTTCTTTGTGCTCATACAATCAAATACTCGGACAAACAATGGTTTAAAATTTTCCGATCACAACCCTTCATTGAACAAAGAGGCATTCCATTTCATTTCATAATTTGTACAAGTTATTGGTGAGGATCACCCCGGCTGATTGTCTGCTCACTCTCTCTCTCACCTTGGCTTCCTCCCCACTGTCCTCATCGTCGCCCTCGGGGCCAGTCGGCCATCCGGGAGAAGTCCTCTTGAGTGGCGCACGGAGTTCGGCCAAGAGGTCCTTATGAGCATTCACATAGGCTCGGCTATCCTGTCACCATCTCTTCATCCTTCTCTTTAAGCTCCTCATCCTTCGCCTTAAGCTCCTCTTCTTTCTCCTTAAGCTCCTCGATGAGTTGGGCGACCTGAGCAGCTTCGTCGGCGTGAAGCGCCTGGACTTCCCCAAGAGCACGGTCCTCTCGGCCAAAAATCGATTACATTCTTGACTGTCTTCATGGAACTTTGCCGTCCCTCGACTTGAGATATATAATCCCGGCGGATGAGAGTTGGGATCGGAGGAAGCCAATTCTGATTTTCTTCCCGATCTCCTTACCCAGACATTTGGACCTTTTCCCAAACCATGGTCGATTCACGGGCACTCCACATTCGGACTCATGGGTGAGTCAAGATGTCATCAAGGCTGCTCGAGGATAGCCTGTCACTATACTCCCGAAGAAAGATGGAAGACCCCAAGACTTGGGCAAAACCGGGGTTCTCCCGTACAGTCCGGTTATTCTTCAAAGACTCCATTAACTTCTGGGCGCCACGAGAGGAGGTCCTCCCAGAAGATTGAGAAGGCCCCCTTTCCGTGCTTGGGACAACTGAAAGAGTCGGAGGCTGCTCTTCCGTTCTAGGAGGAGATCGGACAGCTTCTGAGGTCGGTGGACCCGAAGGTTGAGGCGGGTCTCTTTGTATCTCCCCAGGCTCATGACCGGGTGTTTGAAGTCGTTCCGAATGCTTCATCTCCTTTATCTTCCGGGAGATCTCTCTTTCCTTCTTCCGCTTCCTAGAACCCTCACCACCCGCCATACCTGCACAAAGAAAAGGTTAGTGAGATCGCTAAGGTCGTGAGAACCGAGATATAGAAAATACCAATGCCGAGGTTAGAGAGCGAAAGTTCGCGGTCTTGGCCAGTGAGCAATTGAATAGTCCAATGGTGCAGCTCGGCAGTCACCGCATCCAAACAAGAATACTTTTAAGTGGCGGCCTGACTCTTCAGATCCATCACTATTAAACTTTCCTCCTGACTCAGGGTAATGTGCCTCGGAAGCAAGGGCCCCTGGTACCACCGATTCTGAGGAAGTCCTCAAAGTAGCTCGGATCTTTGCTCTCGAATGAGAAAGCGGTTCTTCCAATTCTTAAGGATGAGGGCAAATCGGAAAAGAGCCCGCAATTAGGCCGCTGAAAGAACCGATGTTCGTCATCCTTTGGCGAGTTAGTGCATGCGGCTCGGCGAACACCTTAGCCGTAGGACTGATTCCCTTAGCACGGCATAGACCTCGGAAGGCTACCAAGATCCGCCACGAGTTGGGGTGAATTTGAACAATGCATGCTCGGTGAAGTTTTAAGACCTCCTTGTAGAAATCGTCTAGAGGGAACCTCAGACCGGCCTTTAAGCGTTCCTCGTACACCATAACCATGTCATTCTCTTCAAAGGAGTGATCGACACGAAGATCGCCGTGGCACTTGATTAGCTCGTGCGAATCGGGCGAATATTATATTCTTGGCTAAGCGATTGCGGTCGGATTCTCGAAGAACCGACGGTAGCTCGTCTATAGGAGAGTCTCTCTCCACTGAAGAAGGTGCGAGCCTCGATGGTATGACCCGCCCCAGAGTTGGAGCGGAGGCCACAGGAGGTTCTTGTTGAGCGCTTGGCCCGCGCCTCTTCTTCATCGACGATGACCACGAGGCTGAATCGAAGGAGGGCTCGCCGCTCTCGACCTTGGCACGTTCATTTTCAAAAGAAACAAAGAATTTAAATTAAAAGAGGATCAAAGCCCTTACAGAGTGCGATCGTCGGAAGAACTTGAGAAAAGCAGAGAACTTGAAGTTGTGAGCGGGGATTGAAAATGGAATGAGAGAACAAGCGGCTAACCCTCCACCCCTATTTATACTAGTCAGAGCATTTAATGCTCGCGAGGTTCTAAGCGCGCATCGATTGGTGGAACTCGGCAATTGTTCGAAACTTCTCTCAAATATCCGAATGTTAGGATGGGTTAATTGGAGATCGGCATAATAAGTTAAATATTTTGAATAAAGGATCAGTTAAGTATCATTCAGGTAAAGAACCAGATCGGATAACCACATTAGAGATCGGAAAAATAGTCAATGAGATGATAACAGATAAAATAAAGTCTTTATTTTCAAAAGATCGGATTACATCATTTGGGCGATCTCTAGGGATCGGATTACACTAACATTGGATCACATCATTTCTGTGATCTCTAGAGATCGGATTGCATTGAAAATAAAATACATCATTTGGGCGATCTCTAGGGATCGGACTACAATAAAGGTCTAACTACATCATTTGGGCGATCTCTAGAGATCGATTACATTTAGGATTACATCATTTGGGCGATCTCTAGAGACAGGTGGAACATCCTATCTAAAAGGCCTATGTCAAAGCCTAGTCTTGTGGTGAATCAAAAGATGTGTTTGACCAGAGGCCATTGTTGGCATCGGATAGATGTGCGGCTCGGATGGGGTGACTATGACTCCCATGAAGATGAGAGACATCGTCACCGATGTTACCACCGAAACCGACCATTGCCGGAACACCCAATGTGGAGGAAAACCGCCGGAACACTCAATGTGATGAGAAACCGAATGAACTTCGGTTGAGCGACTCGAGATCGCTACAACCAAGGTCCATGTACTGATCGGTCAAATCCGGTCCTCTCACCATCGTCGATTAAGGTCATTCGATCACCGGATCGTAAATTTTGATCGGTGAGTAAAGAAGTCCATCGGAAAAGATCAAAGCCACGATTATAGCGAACTTCCACCGAGCGGCTAGAGCAGGAAAGTAAAAAGGAAGAGAGGAAAATCGGATGAAGGAAATGTCTCCGTCGAGGTATATATAGGGAAAATGAGCATTTATTCTTTGAAAGCAAGCGAGCGCCGGGAATCGAGGACAATTAATACTTTGACGGACCGGACTGAAGAAGGGAAAAGATCGGAATAATAGATCGGAAGGTGGGAGACCAGCATGAAAGGTCGGAAAGAACATGTGAAGGAGATCGGAAAGAGGAGGATCGGTAGGCAAAAGAATAAGACAAATTCCAATAACCGTCGAATCGGAGTAGAGGTAGTTAAGGCGTTGCGACGAGATCTCCACCGCACGCCTAAGAATCGCCTTAATCTTGTGACAGTGCGAGGTATGTCATGTGATCCTGTACATCCCAATCTCCACCGTTGATCCCACTTGTAAGGACAAACCGGAACCCTTAGATCAAGAGAGAAGCGACAATACCAGCGTCTTTCGCTCTTAGCCCTCGGATCGTTCCGGGCAAGGAAATTTGGGACCGTCAGATGGAAAGAAGAAAAGGACAAATATTATGAAGAGTGATCTCAACCATTCATTTTGATTCTCTTTAATTCCTGAACCTCCGATCATGTCCTTGAAATCTCGACCCTCCATCTCCCTCAAATAAATCACGACCCTTCACGAAGAGCACGATTCCTATAAATACTGCATAAAAAGCTATTCAAGGGCGGGCAAGAAAAATAGACAAGAGGTCATTATTATAGCGGAGGAACTACGAAATTTCATTTAGTTTACTACTCTGCTACTTAGAAGTGTCAATCAAAAGACTTTTGAAACAAGTTTTTGAAGTGTTTTTCTTGAAAAGATGCGAATCTTGGAACTCTACATTTCCAGTTTGTTCATTATCTGGTCACACTCTCACTTTCTGCCTTTTATCATTTCTGTCCAAGCTCAACTTCATTCCATTCGGTTCTTTTCATCTTGATCTGATCACATTTTAGCTAATCACCCTCCAGTTCACGAGGAACACCACCCCTCAGGCCAATCAATCCTTGCCTTATCACTATTTAGCATCCCATAGTTATTTTAGTAGCTTTGGCTCCTCACGGTAAGAGCTCATACTCTTTGTTTTATTAAGTGCTTACATTTACTTTGCATTTTCTTTGTTCTTCTCACATCTGTGACTTTCTACTTTTGCACAAACGATCCCCAAAGAATGTTCTTGTAAGAGCTCATATCACTGTTTATCAGTGTCTACATTTACTTTCTGCATTTTCTTTGTTCTTCTCACATACGTGACTTTCTACGATTGCACAAAAGATACCCAAAGAATGACACTCTCAAATCATCTATTTAGTGAAAAGTTCATTAATATTAATCTTCATTCTTTTTGAAAGTAAGATTTCTAACTACTAGTAGTATGTAAGTGGTTGTGTAATCGTAGGTAAGCGCAACTTAGGGTCTCTTTTAAAAGAGAACATGAATAACACGTCGGGAAGATAGCCAAACTATTAGGCTGACGTAAACAGCAATTCGGCAAGATGTCATAAAGCGAAATAGAACCAAAGTAAACATAACAGAATAGATCGGATGTTAATAGATATTGGTAAAATGACTACATGAAAAGGTCAGTGAATCAAGTCTAGTGTTCCCCGTTCAGCCACAGGGTATCCAGAAACCTTATCCCCAGCATTTTTGAATGCCAGAATTCTTAGTTTTAGGTTCTTAGGACCCGTAGCTGTGGTTAAATTTTTAAAGGTCGGAAAAGTCTTTGTCCGAGTCCCGTCAAAATAGAAGAGGTCGGAAGAGTCCTTATCCTATCCTTGCCTAAAAGTTTTAAATAACTCTAAAAGAGATCGGAGGAGGGTTCTTATCCGGTCTCCCTTCAAAATTTTAATAAACATTAAATAGGGATCGGAGGAGAGTTCTTATCCGGTCTCAACTCAAAACATTAATAAATAACTCTAAAAGAGATCGGAGGAGGGTTCTTATCCGGTCTCCCTTCAAAATTTTAATAAATATTAAATAGGGATCGGAGGAGAGTTCTTATCCGGTCTCAACTCAAAACATTAATAAATAACTCTAAAAGAGATCGGAGGAGGGTTCTTATCCGGTTTCCCCTCAAAATTTTAATAAATAACTTAAAAGAGATCGGAGGAGAGTTCTTATCCGATTCTCACACCCGTTCACTGAGGTTGTCTCATTTACTTATGTATCTGGGTAATCCAAATTTAGTGAAAAATCAAATATTCCTTCTACCAAAAGGATTAACATTGCCGCCTAAGCCCTCCTAACTAATTTATAAATGACGCATAATTAAATCTACTTACCCTTATTAAGGGACGAGGTGGGGTGCCTAACACCTTCCCCACCCGTTTACGGACCCCGAATTTAGAATCTCTGTTTTGAAGTGGTTTCATTTTTAATTTAACTTCTCAAATGGTTTTCTTTAGTTTCCCTCAAAACTAAGGTGGCGACTCCTCACTTTTTCCCACTTCGGTGAGTGATCGTCCAGGCGACCGCAAAATCCCATTGCGACAGCTTGGCGACTCCACTGGGGATACCCGACTTAACCCCGGTCTAGTGGTCCAAAATTAGATTTAATTTTTGTCCGATCAAATTATAGTTAGATGGGCTCACTCGGCGATGTCTTATATGTTAATTATTATTGCTGCTAACTATTTTGTTTTGCCTGTTCTATCTCTCACAGTGCTCTTCATTTCAAAAAGGAAGAAAAAGGGAAAAAATGGGAAAATAAAATCCCCCTGAATTGGGAAGAGGTAAAGATGTCCCTTCACACACTGAACACTCACGCAATGTCCTCACACACTATGGTCCTAACCCGGGCTTTCTTACCCTTTTAGGAAAGTAGGAGGGGGTCATGTAGCGGTGCCCGTGGGTTTTACCCTGTTAGTATCCGTGAAGGCTTCTGCTCAAATTGAAACTCGTTCTATCCACTGTGATACTCGTGGAATTTTCCCGATAACATCATGGGGGTAGAATGGGGCTCTACTGTTTACAGTAGGGGCAATTTGGGAACCTGTGGCTTTTAGAAAATTAGTTCCTGAGCTAAACTATCACAATAGTTAAAAGCCGTAGTAAACTACCTCATAAGATAGAACTATCCAGGTAGGTAGCGCTCACCCGGTGTTAGGAGTCTCCCTACTATAGGACAAAAGGGGCATACTTACTCTTACCCTATGCTGCTTTAATTTCCTTTTGTTCATTTCTTTTGAGGGTAATCTTGAATCCTACTAGAACACCTACACATTTTCCTACTTTGATAAATGTGTACGTGTCACCCTGTCAACAGTATGATTCAAAATTACCCTAATTTGTCTTACTAACGAATTTTCTCACAGGCATTACCAAACCAAGAGTCTGTCAAAGGATAGGCATCATTTTTTATCATGGCATCCTCGAGTCAGTCGGCAGAAAAGGTTCAGAATGTTAAACTTTGGTCCGAATCAGCTCATAGTCCGGTACCCTCGCAAAATGATGCTTCCGAGGCACCTGCTAGCTCGCTACCTTCGCTAGATCTGAATAAAATAGAGGTCAGAATGAACAGCCTAGAGGGTCTGTCTAACGGATGGAGGTCGCTTCCCGATCAGGCCAAGGCACGTTTTGAAGAGAAGTACGGGAGGATTGCAACCTTAATGCAAGTCAAGGTCCAAATCCCGGCATTAAAAGCCATGTTGTCGGTTTGGAATCCTAAGTACGGGGTATTCTCTTTCAATGACATTGATACGGTCCCCACTATGGAAGAATATCAGGCATTGCTGGGGATCCCATACTCATTGCGACAGGATCTACTTACACCTCGAGCATAGGCAAACCTGGAAACGGTTGGCACATATGTTGGGTTCTCCCCCAGAGGAAGTAAAGTCCAAAGAAACTGCCAAGGGAAAAACACATGGTTGGTATTGGACATATCTCCAGAAATGTTTAGATCAATGCCTCCAAGAGAAACAGTGGGACCGGGCTTCAGTAGCTCTCGCTTTGGGAATCTATGGTCTGATTCTGTTCCCGGGACCATTGGGAATCATAACTTGCAACGCGGTGGAAGTGTTCTGGACGGTGGAAAGGCAGCAGATTAATCCAATACCTGCAATCCTTGCGGAGACTTTATTAACCCTTACCTACTGCAGACAACAGGGCAGAGGATCCCTTAAGTGTTGTTCTCAACTGTTATACCTCTGGACTATCAGTCACATGTGTCCTGTGGAGACAAAAGGATTGACTTGGTACCTTGACCAGCCTCCCATTGAGAAGATGATCCGGTTAGTGATCAGCCCGAAAAATGAAAAACAGTGGTGGGAACGAATTTTGAGTTTCAATAGCCATGATTACTGTTAGAGGAAGCTGTGGACGTCAAGCCAACCCGTTTTGATCGGTACAGGGGGTATTCAGTCGGTTTCCCTGATCGGAGTAACCGGATACACAAGTTACACTCCGGCATTGGTAATGAGGCAGTTCGGCTCAACACTGTCTGTGATCAACATTGAAGAATACCACCAAGGTCGCTTCTACCACGAGCTCAAAGGAGAAGAAGGGTTGAAAAAGGCTCGCGAATCTTGGGAAAACGTCACTCTGATGGAGAAATCGCCTAAGGGCCCAAGCACCTCGGGCGATTATCTTAAATGGAGAGCTGACAGGGACCGAGAACATTCAACTGTGAAATTCGAAGACAGTAACCCGCTCCGAGATGTCCTATTAGAAGAAACGAATGGCCATCTGGATGACTCACTACGAGAGGCTAATACTGAGAACTCACAACTGCAGGAACAAATAAAACAGCTGAAGGACCAACAGCAGAAACTTAAAAGGAGAGTAAGAAGACTTAAGGAAGAGGTAAGGGCCGAAAGGATGGGGTTCGAGGAGCAAGAGGTACAGTGGGAAAGGGAGAGAGACTCTCTCCAAGCTGAGGTAAAAGAAGCGAAAGTACAGAATAGCAAGTTTCAGGAAAAGATGAAATACCAAGAGGTACTCGCCGAAGAATATAAGCAAGAAAGTAAGAAGAAGAAGCTCGAATTGAAAGAACAAGCACTACTCATCAACGATATCTCGAAAGAGTGTGCTAAAGAAAGGAAAGAGAAAGAAAAACAAGCTGCTCTCTATCAAGGACTGAAAGAAAATGTTGACCAGCTGGAGAGAACAATAGCACAGGGAAAACGAGAACTATTACCTGAATCCGAGTATGCTCTGAAAGCATTCGACCCCGCCAAGCAAGAAGAAAGGTTATATGAGTATCTCAGAAAATGTCATCTTATTATAAAGAACCTTCCAGAGCCTAGGCCAATGTAAAAGATACGATGTACAAATTACTCAGTTAATGAAGTGATTTTTGGACCATTGTTTAGCAAAATTTGTGAATGAATAGTATGACTCCCGTAGGAACTTCCTCTGTAACACCCCTAAGTTCGGTAGTGCGTTCTGCTGTTCCGGTGACCAGTGCTGTCCGGACAGCTAGGATGCCTAGAACCACACCTTGTTATGAGAGAGGAGACATAAATAATGAAATACAAAAAAAGAAAATACAAGAAAAACAAAGGAAAAATCATAGCAAAGAATCAGAATCGAATAAGTGAGCGGAAACCTAGCGATGGGTGATCAGACTGAAGTCACTGAGTGGACCGTTGACTAGCTCTGGATCATGGGAACCCCGAAAACATTTTTAAGACTTAAATAGACCCTTATTGAAGAATAAATATCATTAGAAAGATCAAAGAAAAATTAAATAATTAGTACAAAGAAAAGTGAGAAATCGAAAAACAGACAAAATACGGTGTTACCGAAAAATTGGGAATGCCACCCGAACAGGGGCATTATGGTCATTTGACATCCCAAATTGTCTTTTGACCTAAATTTCCATTAAAAATAAATAATATTACACTTAGAAAATGAAATGAAAAATTTGTTTAGTGGTACCTAAAATAAATAGCCAAAAATGGAGTGGAAATGGTGTAAATAACACATTAAACTTATAATATGGTTAAATAATGTGAGTGGGACACTAAAGGAATAAACTAAAGACATAGTGGGGCAGGTGTACATCCATTATCCAAGGCAGAAACTTCATCTTCTCCATTGTACCAAAGTTGCCGTGAATGAAGGGAGAGGAAACTCCATGGACATTTTCATGCAAGCTTGATCCATCCCTCCATTTCAACTCCATTCACTTGGGTTCCTTCATGAAACTTTGTCTACTCATCACAAGGAAGAGTTTGATACTAAATTTGAGAAGTTTAAGCAAGGTTTAACAAGCTCCAAGCATAAGGTAAGTCCATAATTTTGAAGATAGCTTTGTTAAGTTTTGTGTGCATGTTATGGGTGTTGGTTTTGTGAAGGAAAATTTTGAGTTTGAAGAGTTATTGTTGTTTTCATTTTGGACAGCCATGGAGTCACGTTTTTGATGAGATATTTATGCATATAATTGATGAGAAATAATGTTGATCATGGTGATTTAATATCCTAGAGGATTATTTCACATATATATGGTGATTTATGCACTTGGATGGGAATTGGTAAATTGTAGGGCACTTTGATGTTGAAGAAGGTTTTCGCAGCTTGGGACCCTTGAATAATTGTATGTATTGATGGAAGTATTGGCAGAATGTTGACATAGAAGAATTGATGAATGTGTATGTAAATTAGTAGTGGAAATTATATGTAATGATTAGGTGTAATTATGTACATATATTGCTAAATTTGGACTTTGTGGTTTAGGGTTGTAATTGATGTATTGAGAATGTTTGTATTCTGTCCAAATTGACCATAGTAAGAAGTGATAAATGAATATGGAATGGTATAACATCAGAATTGGGTATGGGGATTTAAGGTAGAGCAAGTTAAATGTGTGTTTGAATTGGGGTTTGAAAGACACATAGAGGACAGTGTGCAAATAGACCTATAACTTTAAATGTGTAACCTCAATTGGTATGAGACCAATTGGAGGTGAAACTAGGCACAAAATGTGCCAACTTTCATTGAGAGAACATACCAAAATTCTGCTTGCAAGGTGATGTGAAAAATGACCAATTCGGATTAGGTACACTTGAGACCTAAAAACTGACCATTTGGGCAGCAGTGAGTATTTAGGCCATAACTCACTCAAAACAGGTCCAATTGACCTGAAATTTTAACCATGAATAGTTAAGACCCATACCTACAAGTCTTATGAAGACACCAAAACCCAGAAATGATCAGAAGCAAGTCAAAAAGCTTGCACAAGTTCGGGTCCAAAAACTGGCCGAACCAGAGTTGACCAAATTGACCAAAAAAATGACCTAATTGATGCCATTTGACCAGCAATAGTATAATGACCATAACTTGGTCTACTTAGCTCGGATTGACCTGAAATTTTGCCCCGCGTGCAATAAGACCTAGATCTACAAGTTTATAGTTTCGACTGAGACTCGAAAACCGAGGGAACTAGATCGTCCGGTTAGGTCAAACTAGTGTCCCGGAATCCAGCAATTTGCATTAAAATGCACTAAACAAGGAAATGACTTTGGTAAAACATACCGAACCTAAAACCCTATCGAATATGACATATTAATGACACTAAGACCTAATTTACCTAAAAAGCATAGCGAGGGTCGGTATATTAGGTGATTAAGTGAATAATTGAGTTCAGTGCATTATTTACCAAACACCATCGATAGAGACAGTTTAAATTAGTACTGAAACACTTCAAATTGTGTTTCTCAGTTACCAAAGACTCAGGAAAAGGGAAGGAAACACTGAGTCCAGATCAGGGGGACAGTCATCAGAGGTTTGTGCACAACAACTATTTCTCTTGAATTTTTCAATTGAAATAAATATTGACTATTTGTATATTATTGTTTTAAATTGTGGAAATGTGTTTGATGGACACTTATTGATTGAAAAACATTGTGAATGGTTTGAAACTGTGAAAAATTGTTTGAATGGTATTTGATGGATACTTATTGATTGAAAAGCACTGTAAATGGTTTTTGTGGAAATTGAAGTGAATTACGAATTGTGTTGCCATTTTGTGAATGAAATTATAACTTTGGAATTGTTTTGACTCACAATTGGCATGACACTGATAATATGTTCCTCCTCCATTAATGGGGTGAGTGTGATTATTCCTCCCTCTTTGACTAAGTAGTAGAGGGTGAGTATGATTATGTTCCTCCCTCTTTGACTTCCCAGTCTGAGGTGAGTATGGATGAGTTCTCATTATATAGCTAGCTTCCTCCCTCATTGATTTCGATTATTGGGGTGAGCATGTCTTGTCGTGGTGTACAACACGGCATATATGGAAAAATTGTGTCATGGCCTAAATTGTGTTATAGATTGGCAACACTGTATTCTTCAGTTATTTGATCGAATTGTGTTATTATGTATTGTGAGATTGTGAAATTGATTTAAACTCTTATTGACATATCATCTATTGAATTCAACCATGATCTGACTTATTGAAAATTTTTGTGATATTAACAAATGGAGTTTAAATTCTTATTGACATTTATTGTCTTGAATTTAACTATGGTTTTAAGTATCCACTATTGATATGATTTATGAATTGTGATTTAAAATTTGTATTTGGTAAATGTTGTGCACCATCGAGACATTGTCTCGTGATAGCTTTATTCTGTCGCAGTAGAGAGGCAGACAGGCGAGCTAGGTCGCTAGTATCGCCAATGAGAGATTTTGGTATAGTGAGTATACCACATGTGGCATTTTATCTTGTAATGTATATTCCTGTATGTATATTTTGTTCTTGGTTTTGGCGATTTGTAAATTTAAGTTGTCTGATAAAGTTGTAAAATAATTATGAGTTATTTGGCTTGTAAAAATTGTGTTATATCTTTGTATCTTAGTCTTTGAAAATCACTGTGGATTTGACTTGAGAAATGTGTTGTGTTGATAAAAATGTTGGAGTTGAGATTTGAAAATATATTGAAGTGCTTTTACAGGTTTTTCAAGAAGCTGTTTTGTCCAAAATACAAATGGCACCTTGCCAAAATTTTTACAGATACTCCAAATAAATCAAATGAGTTAGTTATTTCACTTCAGTTCACCAAAGTCTTTCACACCTGTAAATAGTGCTCACCACTGTAAAAGAAGTAAGAAAAGTTTTTAAAATCCCTTGTAGTGTATTTAATGGATTATCAGTAGACGGAGTTGGTAATTCATTAGGTATACTACGGGATCATGTTATGCCTTACAGAGGGGTAGGGTGTGACATCCTCGCTAGGGTTATGTGAAAAATTGAAATGCGCCATATGAACAGGTATCATAAATGCGCATTCAATCCCGTCATTCACAGTCAGACTATCGAACGATGCCATGATAAAGCTGAGGCGATTATCCTTTTTACAGATTTCAACCTGGCTCTCAAATGCCACTGTATCCTTCGTCCAGACCAGGACTTTTAGTTTCTTTGCAAAATTCGAAGTTTATTTAAAATTTTCTTTTTTTTACTCCTTACAGGAAATCAATATTGCTTCTAACAACGCAAGTCTGACCAAGCACACGGTTCAACCCCAGCGAGTGTACTTAACAAGATCTCGAACAAGAAAACTAATGGAAGACCAGGAACAAGTACAGAACCTGCAAGGGCAAGTGTCTGAACTAAAAGACCAGGTTTCAGAACTTATGAAGATGATGAGGGAGATGTCCCAAAATAGGCCCACTTCAGACCCTAACCTACCATTACCTCCCCCACCTCCTACAACGGTTGATTCTCACTACGCTTCAACCTCCTTCACTTTCCAGCCATCAATCCGGACCGGCCGTCACTGTCAATCCGGTGACCATAAATAATGACCTACCTTTTTCCTATTACCCGGCTATCTCAAATGCCGAACCTCACCCTTCAATCCCGATCCCTCCAGTTTACTCCACCCCTCAGCTCCCAGTTGGAGAAGCGCATCATACGGTGGAAGGAGAACATAGGGCGAAAGAAAACGAGAAACTATCTGCTCTAGAAGAAAGACTGAGGGCAATAGAGGGGGCTGAACATGTATGGTTCAGTCGATGTGTCATCACTGAGATTGGTGCCAGATGTGGTGGTACCACCCAAATTCAAGGTTCCGGATTTCGACAAGTACAACGGAAACTCAGATCCCCGCATCCACTTGGCAACCTACATTGCCAAAATGTCCGCTTATGAGAAGACGATAGACTTCTCATTCACTTCTTTCACGAGAGCCTCTCCGGAGCAGCTCTGAGATGGTGTATACAATTGGACAGGAGCAAGCTGCACTCCTGGAAGGATTTAGCCGATACCTTTCTAAAGCAGTACAAATTCAATTGTGATGCGGCACCCACAAGGAGGGACCTCGAACAGTACAGAAAAGGCGGGAAGGTTTCAAGCGATATGCCCAACGATGGAGGAGAAGGCTGCGAAGTATATCCTCCGGTGTGACAATGAACTCTGCTCCTATTCATGAAACATTGAAGGCTCCTACTTCAACGATGATTGGAAATACCTCCAACGACTTCTCGGATATCATCCAAGCTGGTGAGAGAATTGAAGCTAATCTGAGAATAGGAAGACTACAGGAGTTGGTTGAGAACCCTGTAAAGAAGACTGCCAGCTTTGGCAAGAAGAAGGAGGGTGATGTACACTCTATCACCCGTCAGAATAATTACCCCAACTTCCCCAAAATAACTAGCCATATCCTCCCTCTCATGGCCAAACCATATAAACATTCCGCCTTCTTTCCCTAATTATCCACAACCACGCCCACAATACGCCCCACCCACAAATTTCCAACCAAGACCACCTCCTCCTCCAGCTCAACCAAGACCACCACAAAACAACCCGAGACCTCCAAGGAACCCTGATCCACCTCTTCCCCTCCCTCTCAGTGAAATATACCGATACCTTGTCGGTATAAACCAAATTGTATGCAGTCCTTGGACCCAATCCAGCCGCCATATCCCAGGTGGTATGATGCCACTGCCCGTTGTGAGTATCATGGAGGAGCACAAGGGCACTCAACCGACAACTGCGGGGCACTCAGAGGAAGAGTGCACGCTTTAATCCGAAACGGGTGGTTGAAGATCGAGGGAAATGGTTCCCTCCCCAATGTTACCTCAAACCTTTGCCTAACCACAATGCGGGCGGTGGTGTAAATATGATAGAGTCTAGGGAGAAGGATCAACACGAAGTGGATAAGGCGGTTCCATACTTGAGGAGATTTTCTTTGTAGCAACGAGGAAGGCTACCTTTGCCCTCGTGTAGCGGGATTCGAAAAAGTACGAGGTGTCCTTACCATGGAGAGCGGTGACCATGAGCTGCGAGATTGTGAGGGGTTCAGGCAAGAAGTCCGGAACTTATTGTCTCTCAAGGTTCTGAGATGCCAGACAAGGCTGAAGACGAAAAAAGGAGTGAACAACACTGGATACAGCTAGAACGCTTCTACCTCCAAACCCAGAATCACCTTCTCACCCCCGGTAGCCTCACCGCCGGTAACAGTTATCCGAACTCCACCTCAGCTCCCCATCACCTATACTCACGCTGTCCCTTGGAACTATAACTTCCAAGTTTTCACTCGAGAGGCGTTAAGCGGTACATCCGCTCCTAGTCTTGCCTCACCTCGGCACCACCAAAACCATGTTTCGCTCCTCACGAGCACTTGAATGACTTATGCTAGACTCACTAGCAACATTACTCCCAAACCGGTTCTCGGCCCGTTATTGCAACAAAATCCTCTCCACTGAGCAAGAAGTCGAGTTTATAACTCGAAGTGGGAGGTGTTACGAACGAAGAAAGAGAAAAGAAAGGAAAGTAAAAATGGGAGAGTCATCCGAAACACGGAAGAGGAGGTTGAGAAAGCGGGGAAGCGAGAACCTATTGAGCACAAGGAAGATGAAGAAGCTGCTGCTCCAAATAATGAAACAGGCGAGTATGATGTGGTGGAGCGGTTGAGAAAAACACCGCCGGATTTCACTTTGTTATCACGATCACGAGCTCGGAAGTGCGACAAGCCTTACAAAGAATCCTAGATCAAGCCTTTGTGAACCCCGACATTACTCAGGGCAATTTGAGAAGATAGTAGAACAAATCCGGGCATCCAACTTTGTAGCCTTTTACGAAGAGGAGGTAGACCCCGCAGCTTAGGGCACAATAAAGCTGCATGTAGCGTGAAATGCAAGGGTTGTATAGTGGCCAAAGTTCTCATCGATAACGGATCGGCCCTTAATGTCTTGCCTAGCGCAACCTTAGCGGTGCGGTCTACCAATCATATATCGTCAGTGCTATGGTGGTAAGAGCCTTTGGCGGTACCGGAGAGAGTCTTTGGGAGACATTGACTTGCCAATCCAATTCGGTGCATGTACTTTCAACGTCACGTTCCAGGTCATGAACATTGAGCCGGCTTACACTATGCTATTGGGAAGGCCGTGGATCCATTCTGCGAATGCTGTTCCTTCGACTTTGCACCAGAAGATCAAATACATTAAGGACGGCACAATCATCACCGTGAGGCGAAGAGGCCATCTTTGGTCACCAAGCCGCAATCACTTCCCTATGTGGAAGCGGCCGAGGAATCGTTGAAGAGTTCTTTCCAGGCCCTTGAACTGCAAGATACCGGGAAGGAGGGGGCTATGGCTATGGTAGCCAAAGTGCTGTCAAGAACGGGTATGAAGAGGGTAAAGGCCTAGGCGCCACATTACAAGGGATCGTGGAACCCATACCGGCTATTCAGAAGGTGGGCCGTAGTGGTTTGGGATATGAGGAGGATGCCCTCGTGGATGGGCGATTCTAGATGAGGAAAATACTTCGGATCGGAGGTTTGACGGAAGATGGGAAAAATGAAAATAGTCCCGAGGATCACGGAGATCTTCACCAAACCGGTCATTCAACATCCGGCAAATACAGAAGAATCACCCGATGATCCATCCATCGATGTCATCCAACTGGACTCCTTGTATGAGGCCCTAGTCTCGCCGATGAGTTGAGGCGGGAGGTGAACAAGCTGGACAACGGAGGATATCCACTGTACTCAATCTCGAGTAAAGTACCTGCGGTTATCTACACTTGATCACTTTGTCCATGGTGACAAGTGTAATACTGTAAATGGACCTTTTCTTATGGCATTAATATTATTAATGAATTGATAGCGCATTTTTAAATCCAACACTCTCTTTCTTTCCTTTTTAAATTCCATCCTTATAACATGTTCTATTCTTTATTCATTTAGGACCATTCATCAATTAACACCTAATAATCCAATAGACTCAGAAATCCCTCAGTTAATTTTGAAATCCCCATAGCGCCATTACTTCAAGTGATTAGAGGAAGACCTCACAGAAGAAGACGATGAAAAAGATGAACCCTCCTTCATGCCTTGTGAAAATGAAACGCGCACAATAAACTTAGGCACGGAGGAAGTAAAAAGGGAACTTAAGGTAGTGGAGAGTAAGGAATTGGGAGATATGATCACATGCCTTAAGGAATTCCTCGGCGTGTTTTCTGGAGCTATGATGATATGGTGGGCTTGGACCCTCGGATAATGCGCACAAAATTCCCTTAATCCGGGAACAATTCGGTGAAGCGAAACTAAGGAGAATGAATCGATACACGCTCAAGGTTCGGGATGAAGTCAAGCGATATGGCGGATTCTTGGAAGTGGTCAAATATCCCCAATGGGTGGCTAACGTCATTCGGTAATGAAGAAGGGCGGGAGAGTCGAGTGTGCGTTGACTACGGGGACCTTAATAAAGCTAGCTTGAAGAGCGATTTCCCTCTCCCCCACATTGATGTGTTAGTTGACAATCTTTGCGGGATTGGGCGGTGTTCGTGTATTGATGGGGCATCGTGGTACAATCAGATCCCAATGGGCGAAGAAGACAAGGATAAAGCGCTTTCATCACTCAATGGGGAGTATTACGCTATCGGGTCATGCCCGCCGGGTTGAAAAATGCGGGGGCTACTTACCAGCGCAATGGTCACATTATTCCATGACATGATGCATAAAGAAGTGGAGGTGTACGTGGATGATATGATCATTAAATCCAGGGGAGAAGAGAGCCACGTTCAGGTGATGAGGAGGGTATTCGAAAGGCTCAGGAAATACCACTTGAAGCTGAACCCTGCTAAATGCATATTCGGAGCTAAATCGGGAAAGTTGTTGGGATTCATAGTAAGCGAGAAAGGGATAGAAGTAGATCCAGACAAGGTTCGAGCTATTCAAGAAATGCCATCCCCAAAAACAGAAAGGGAGGTGCGCGATTTTAGGAAAGCTGAACTACATTTCAAGGTTTATTTCTAATCTAACTGCCAAAGCTGAGCCTATTTTCATATTACTCCGGAAAAACAACTCTACTCAATGTGATTCAGTTTGTCAAGAGGCTTTTGAGAAAATCAAGCGATGTCATCAAATCCACCAGTATTGGTTCCACCTGTGGCAGGCAGGCCTTTGATACTGTACATGGCAGTCCAGCAGAATTCAATGGGATGTGTTTTGGGACAACATGATGATACCGGCCGAAGAGAGAGGGCCATTTATTACCTAAGCAAGAAGTTCAACGATTGTGAGTCAAGGTATTCTTCCTTAGAAAAGACTTGCTGTAGCGTTAGCACAGACTGACAAATCGCCTCAAGCACTACATGTTGAATCACAAGACATGGCTCATCTCCAGGATGGATCCTATTAGATATGTATTCGAGAGCCCATTCGTGCCAGGAAGGATAGCCAAGTGGCAGGTTATACTCTCGATGCGACATAGTCTACATGACCCGGAAAGCGGTGAAAGGCAGCGTAATTGCTGACCTCCTAGCAGAAAATCCTATCCAGGATTACGAAGCTCTGGATTTTGAGTTCCCTGATGAGTATATTAATGATGTAGACTGCGAAGAGGAGGGGCCCGCCGACGTATGGGAAATGTATTTTGATGGAGCAGTCAATTTATCCGGAAACGGAATGGGTATCTTGGTATCCCAGACGGAAAACACTTCCCGATAGTATCAAGTTGAGGTTTGGTATACCAACAATGTCGCGAGTATGAAGCTTGTGTGATGGGTCTACAAGCTGCTATCGAAATGAAAATCAGAAAGTTGGAGGTGTACGGAGACTCGGCTCTGATAATTTATCAAGTCAAGGGAGAATGGCAAACTAAGGATCCCAAGTTGATCCCATATCAGAAGTACTTACTGGAGCTGATCAAGGAATTCGAAGAAATCTCTTTCACTCATCTTAGCAGGGACAAGAATCAATTTGCTGATGCTTTAGCTACTCTAGCCATTATGGCCCAAATGGAAGAAGGGCAGACAACTCAAGCATTGAGGGTTAAAGCAAGGATGAACCGACCTCTTGCTTCACGATTGAAGAAGAACCCGATGGAAAGCCTTGGTATCATAACATCACAGTCTCTTGTAGAACCAGAGAATTCCCCTCGAGGGCAACCAAAAATGAAAAGAAGATGATTCGGAGATTAGCATTGGGATACTTCCCGGTGGAGAAACCCTATACAAGAGGAGCTCCAACGGCGAATGCGAGATGCGTGGATGCAAAAGAAGCAAAGAGAATCCTCTTTGAGACACATGAGAAATTGCGACCCATGCCAATGGACACATGATGGCTAAGCAAATCATGCGGCGTGGGTATTTTTGGACCACAATGGAGAGGATAGCATCGAGTATTTCGGAAGTGCCATAAGTGTCGGATCTATGCCGATCCGATAAGCGTCCCACCTCATAAAGCTGTTCAACCTCGTCTCACCATGGCCTTTCGCAATGTGGGGCATCGATGTGATCGGTCCTATCAATCCTAAGGCATCCAATGAGCAGATTCATCCTAGTGGCCATCGACTATTTCTCCAAATGGGTGAAGCAACGTCGTATGCTCACATCAAGCAGAACACGTTCCTCAAATTCTTCAAAAGCAACATCATCTGCCGGCATGGTCTCCCGAATGAAATTGTCACTGATAATGCCAAGAACTTGAATGGTCCGAAGATTCAGGAATTATGTGATCAATACAAAATCCGGCATCTCAATTCCTCCCGTCCCCAGATGAATGGAGCAGTGGAAGCTGCAAACAAAAAATTAAAGAGGATAATCCGGAAAATGACGGTCACATATAGGGATTGGCATGATATGCTCCCTTACGCTCTTCACGCATACTGGGACTTAGTGAGGACTTCAGCGGGGCAACTCCATACTCATTGGTCTATGGTATGGAGGCGATGTGCCATTGAAGTTGAAATCCCTTCCTAAGAATCTGAAGAGTCGAGAATTGATGAGTCAGAATGGATTCAGTCAAGGTTGGATCAGTTAAACTTGCTTGATGAGAAAAGGTTAGCAGCGGCATGTCATGGGCAATTATATCAGAGGAGAATAGCTAGGGCATTTGATAAAAGCGTTCGCCCACGCGAATTCCAACCCGGGGACTTAGTTCTGAAGAAAGTGCTGTCGAACCAAAACGATCCACGGGGCAAATGGTCACCAACATACGAGGGACCCTATGTGGTTAAAGGGCATTTTCGGAGGAGCCTTGATCTTGACCCAAATGGATGGCGAAGAGTTTGAGAGACTGTGAATGCCGACCTTTGTCAAGAGGTATTATGCATAAGCAGTGAAGGATGAAAACCGAAAGGCGTCCAAAAAAAAAAAAAAAAAAAAACTTGGGGTGAAAACCGAAAGGGCATCCCAAGAACCAAAGCGGAGAAATAAGGAAGGGGTATGAAACCAAGGATGGAGACCGTTCTGACGGGAGGCTTGAGAACCTGAAATAATGGCAGTTAAAAGACTTCAAAACCAACTATAAGGATTATGTGAAATCTATCCTTGTACCTTCCCTTTCAAAGTCTATCCATGTTTCTCTTGAAGCCATAATAAAGTCATACTTTATTCCTTCTGCTTTTGTTTTCCTGTTTACTCACCTTTTAATACTATCCTTTATCTTTGTTTAATGTGCTATTAATTAGTTAAATTTTTGCCATAAGATTTGAATTCGAAAATTGATAACCTCACGTACTTTATTATGAGATTTGCAGGGAATGGCCGTTAAAAAAAATAAAAAAATAAAAAAAAATAAAAAAAAAAACTAGAGGTGAAAAACCGAAAGTAACACAGTTAAATGGACGGAAGAAAGTGAAAACCATGGCGCTTTACATAGAATACTAAGAAAATCGTGAACAGAAGATGGGCATTTGAAGAAATGGGGTTATAGGTCAATTCTTGCAACTTCTTTTCCGTTAATCATCGGCCTTCGGTATCTTGTTAAGTACACTTACGTCGGGAAAGAACTTCATGTGTCAGGGTTAGACTTGCTTTGTAAGTTGATTTTAATTTCTTGCAATTCACATTTCCATCATCAACCTCTGGTTCCTTGATCTAAGTTGATTTTAATTTAAGTTTCCTGTCATCAACCTCTGGTTCCTTGATCTAAGTTGATTTTAATTTCCTGCAATTTAAATTTTCTCATCAATCTCTGGTTCCTTGATCTAAGTTGATTTTAATTTTCTGAAATTTACATATCCTGCTATCAACCTCTGGTTTCTTGATCTAAGTTGATTTTAATTTAAGTTTCCTGTTATCAACCTCTGGTTCCTTGATCTAAGTTGATTTTAAATTCATGCAATT